>NW_028197052.1:0-48904 GCF_037176805.1 Vigna unguiculata | reverse complement strand
CCCAACTAAGACGAACCGAACCTGACAGACACATCTTTTTTGGGGAGGGTACTCCGAGTAGTGGGTACCTCGTAGGACCTCGACCCGCCTACTCGGGTCTTGTATGGATATGCAGGAAGGGGTGCTCTAGGTGTGTGTAGGGGTTGTGTTTGTTCGCGAGAATGGATTCCTCGTCAAGTCAGTTTGGGGGGGTGTGGACACACTTGCGCGAATTCGGGTAACGGCTACAAGGGATAAATCGAAAGGAAACTGTACCCAACCAGGGATGGACGTAAACTCGTAAGCTACCGAGGGTAGGGATAATCGTCCAGGTCTTATTGTGAAAAAAAAAAGCCGCCCCGCCACAGCAGGCGGGTTGCTTCCTCTGTCGTCGCCGGGGAGCTCTTGGTGAGGAGACCTTAGGATAAGTTGCTAAAACAAACGGGAGGGGAGGATCGACCCGTTCAGTAGAATTCCGAAGAAAGACTGTTGGCAGCAGGTGGAGACATTTCTTTGGCCCCCCAAAGAAAAAAAAGAAATGCGGGCAGGGTTTAAGCTCGGTAGAGGGTTCGAGAATAGGGTAGGGTCCTGTCTTTCTTGAAGATTCAGATAAGAAAAGAGTTCCAAACCTTTATGCATGCACCTTTGTATAAGTGCTGCATACAAGTTCCGGCCAGGAGAATTGGGAAACAAAAACCAATTGGAACCGCTCACATCACAGTAGTAGTAGCGTAAAGCCGTAAGTCGGGGGGGCGGCCATCAAAAAAAAGGCTCTTACTTTCACATCTCTCTCTAGATATCTAGAGAGAGATCCACTGCGTGAGCAACCGACTGTGCGTTACATGTGCTCTACAGGCCGCACTCCATCTTTCTTCCCAACGAGCCCTTTTTTGTTTTGGATTTGGAAGACGGGCGTTGCGTTCGGTTCGAAAGGCATGGTTTTCAGTATGTCTCCAGATAGGGCCCCCTCTAGTCCGGCTAGCTAGTGAGCGGTTATTTCGGGCGAGAAGCGGGCCGGCGGGCATCTCCCGCAACGCAAGCTGCATTGTTCGCCACCACCCGAGAAGCAAAAGATTCGAGAGTCCAGGCTTAATATACATGCATAGATAGTGGTCTAATGACAAGGGCCGACGACGGAAGCTCGGGACGGAGCCGTATGATGCGGAAGTCTCACGTACGGTTCCCTGAGAAGGGGAGTGGCTACCTACTGGAGCTTCGACCAACCACCACCGGTAAATACCGCTTTGGGGCCACCCCTTACTCTACCATTATTATAGGGGTATGGGGTTCGAGACAAAGAAAGATCAAGGCAGCATATCAGTTTTTCCTTTATACTTTACTTGGATCTGTTTTTATGCTATTAGCTATTCTGTTGATTCTTTTCCAAACAGGGACCGCCGATTTACAAATCTCATTAACCACAGAATTTAGTGAGCGGCGCCAAATCTTTCTATGGATTGCTTCTTTCGCCGCTTTCGCCGTCAAAGTGCCTATGGTACCTGTTCATATTTGGTTACCCGAAGCTCATGTAGAGGCACCTACGGCAGGATCCGTCATCTTGGCAGGAATTCCTTCAAAATTGGGAACCCACGGGTTTTTAAGATTTTCAATACCCATGTTTCCCGAAGCAACACTTTGTTCCACTCCTTTCATTTATACTCCAAGCGCGATTGCTATAATATATACTTCCTTGACCACTTCAAGACAGATCGATCTTAAGAAGATCATTGCTTACTCCTCAGTAGCCCATATGAATCTGGTGACTATTGGTATGTTTAGTCGGGCGGCGGCCGTTAGGTCACCTATTTTTAGTTATGGACACACAAGACAAGGCCAAAACATGTGTGCCGGGCGTGCGACCCATCAACCTACTAGCAATGGGGGAGAAAACATAGCATGTCGCAACACTTGATTCAAGGCGTCAGCAAAACATTGCCGTCTGTTCCAAAAACAAAAGCCCCTTAGCGCCCCGGGACGGGAGTGGGCCCTACGCGCAGGCAACAGCAGCACCGGCTCTACGAAGTCAGAATCGAATCTTTGTGTTGGCTTTCCCAATTCATTCGTGAATAAGAATTAAAGGGCTAGAAGCGCTTCTAGCTGCTTCTTATTATTGTGGGTTGGCGTGGCGGAAATGAACGAAAAGCGAGATGAACGTGCTATTTTCAAATCGATTGATAGATAGCCTGATCCGTTCTGATAGATCGAAAGAGTATCTATGAAATAGAGGGAATCCATCAAGAATAAGGGGAAATCTCCTCTTTCTATCTATTGAGAAGACAACTCTTCTTGATCCATCAGAAAGAAATCGATATGTATCTGATGGAGTCTACATCGTACGTAGAGCGCCCAAGCTTTAGGCCAGCTCAGTTCTCTTATCCATCGGTCCAATGCACTGGGCTCATCTCATGGATGGAGGGAAAAGCCAAAATGTAGTTGTGTTGTTGTTGTTCGCCGCCTCGACGCATTCCCTTCTCTCCCCGCATCGTCCCACACAGAAAGAAAGAGCGCAGAGCCCCGGCCCGACCTGTAGTGTAGGTCCGCTAACGTAAAGCGAGGAGTTGAGCCTGAACTGGCGAACCGAAGTCACTTTCGGAACCATACTTCCTAAAGCTAACACGTGTCCAGTCCAGCGGGAACGCGCAGCGCAAAAAACGTAAGCTGCTATACCGAATCCCCCGCTGGCCATCGGGGACCGAGTGGTAAGGCCATGATCCGCAGGGGAACGGATCACTCATTCTTCCATTGGGGACAGGTGCGACGAACGACAACTCCAAACGTCACACATCCGTCGCCTACTTACCGTTTAGGTGGCACCAGCGAGATCCAGCTAAGGTAAGGAACTTCGTGTCGCGGCCTGCTCCACTCCGCCGCGGTCTCATGAACTGAACTTCGTTGCCTTCCCGCGCGCGAAGCGAATGGGCGCTGTGCTGTGGGTAAGTTTTGGGGCGGAGGCGAAGAGAGACCACAAGAATGATTCATTTGGATCGACGAGCCCCAAAACTAAGAATCAATGGAATGTCTGTCTATCCATGAACATCTATTCTATCTGTATATCTAGGGGGTCTCTCTATACATAAAAAAGAGTTTTATGGCACGATATGATCGCCTAGCCGTAGCCGCATATTGAGCGCAGCGGATATGCGGGATTTCAGTTGGATCAGATCTTTCGCTTTGACGGAAGCTTTTGGACCTAGCGAAAAGGACTTTATAAGCCTTCGCGCAAGCAAGCGCGAGAGAAGCAAGCAAAGTAGAAGCTTTGCCAGAAGCAAGACGGGGAAGCAGAGCTGTCGTATAAGCGGTAGCTTCCCCCGACCTACTAAACAAAAATACAACAGTCGCGACCTACTTTGATTCAAAACAAAAGAAAGGCGAAGGGTTTGGCAACAAGCAAACGGCTTTCTATCATAGTTGCAAGGGTTCCAAACCTGAACTACTTAAGTAAAGTACCAAAGGCTGCTTTCGGTTGGTAAATGGTAAATAAGGGGGCTGTTCACTACAAGCTATCAGCGCTGTCTTAGATTGAACGTCGACTTATCTTATTGCCGTTCAATCTCTAAGGCGGGTTTACGCTGAGAACGGAATAGTGTTCGTGTCCAAAGGTGAACAACGCCCTAGCGTGCTTCTAGAGTTCGCTGCTTTTCCCAGGCCGGAGAAGGGCTTATACTGCTCGCCTTTGTTTGATATGTTCATTAAGTACCAATACAAACGAAAACTACACCAAAGTGGAAAGGCCCCTATAGAAGCTAGAAGTAACCTCTAGTAGTCGGCCTAACCAAAGCGTCACGACAACAGAAAATGACCCTTATGAATGGAATCTTAAGTGGGGGGCTTAGCCCGCCCGCCTACCAATCAAAGAGGCTGAGAGTAAGCGTAAGCTCGAAGAGCTTCCCTTCATTCGCTTCGCGGGAGCCGCACAACACATAGCTGGAAGTCAGAGGGCCCATACTACCTGCCTAACCCCTCGCTCCGAGGGACCGTAGATCGGAACGTTATAAAACCACCCCATTCATCTAAAAGATAGGGGAAGGGGCCTATGTATTTGCATGACTCCTGCGGATTTGAACCTATCTACACCCGGAGCCAATCTCCTATCGGTCCTGCCACCACGCCGCAGAACGGGAGCTCGTGTGGAACCTTTTCTTTCTGGCGTAACAGCGGTGGAACGTAAAAAAAGATTACGGTCGCGTAACATAAGGGCCGGAGGTACGGTAAACTCGGCCAAAATATGACACCCGAAGGGAGGGCCCGGCGCGCGCAATCCTATCCTCGTCCGAGTTTACCCCTTGCACTTCGGACAGCCGTCCGTAGCATCATAAGGAGGACCTCCCTTTCGGGGTAAAAAAAAAGGTATGGTACTACGGTCTTTCTCAACGTGGTGTATAGCACGAAAAACCTTTCGATACAAGATAGGGCCGTTCACATGAAAGAAGATAAGAAATCCTTTCTTATCTTCTTTCTCTTTCTCGAGGGGGAAAGAGAAAGAGGGTCTTATGGAGGGAGGGGGAACATTCGGGCGCTTTTTTTAAAATCCTCCACTGCATCCAGGATCACAAGTGGAACGCTAAGCAGGGGGGAGGGGAAAGGCTTGGGCTGGGCCTACCTATCCCGATAGGACCTCATAAAGGAACGGGAGCTGTTGAGAGGTTCCATATTGCCGAGCCGAAGGGCAGCACTTCTGTACGTGATCGTAGTATGTCACGTCGTCTCGTCCCCGCAGCATTGAAAAGTACCTCTGCACTATTTCCGGTTCACTTCTAAGGAAGATAGAGTTGGGGTGGGGGTCTACGATGTGATACTCAAGTATGACCCGGGGAGATACATGCTAACTATGGGTAGAAGGAACCTTTATGTAAAAAATTTAGGGGGGTTACAGATCTCTTATACTACCATCGATCGACAGAGCGGAACGACCAGAAAAAAAAGTGAAGTTAGAAAGCCGTATGATAGGCGGTAACTATCTTGTACGGTTCGGGGGGTAATCGGCGTACTCCGATCAGTGGGGGGGGGAATCTTTGGCTCTATCGAACATACAGGGAATTGGAGGTAGCATTCCACCGATGTTAAGTCATGGACTGGTTCCTTCAGCCCTTTTTCTATGTGTTGGTGTTCTATATGACCGACATAAGACTCGACTTGTTAGATATTACGGAGGGTTAGTGAGCACCATGCCGAATCTCTCTACCATTTCCTTCTCTTCCACTTTGGCCAATATGAGTTCACCTGGTACTAGCAGCTTTATCGGGGAATTTCCCATCTCAGTAGGAGCTTTCCAAAGAAATAGCTTAGTAGCCACATTAGCAGCGCTTGGGATGATTTTAGGCGCGGCGTATTCCCTTTGGCTATATAATCGTGTGGTTTCTGGAAATTTAAAAGCCGATTTCCTCCATAAATTCTCCGATCCAAATGGCAGAGAAGTTTCCATATTTATACCTTTTCTTGTTGGAGGGGCGACCGTCCGTTGAACTACCAAAGAAAAAAGAAACCAATGTGATCATGACATTGTAGGTGCTTGCGATGGGGCGGATGCGACTTCCCTCAGTTGGTTTGGGTGGTATAGCCCGTTGCAGAAGTCCCCCCTTTTTTTTATCCATATCTTTCTTTAGTCTTTAGGGAGCCAAAGCTTGACTTTACTAAGAAAATAAGGCTCGCGCAGGGGCGCTCACGTTTTTTGGCTGAGCCGTATCTTGCTGGGTGGGACCGAGAGGGGGGCAACCATGCATGGTACTTCTCGACCGTGTCTCCGAGGGACAGTTGAACGAGCGACTCATGAATGCTGCCGGGTTGGACGAGCCAATAACTCGAACGCGTTCGGTCTGTTTTTTGAGCAAGAATCACAGCGTTACCTTACCTTCACCATGATACGGACTCCAAGTTCTTATGGCAGAGCGCGAGGAGATTTATCATCAATATGATGATGGGAATGGAAACCAGAAGCACGACCGACCGGGGTCCAAGATAATCCATCAGTAACAGTAGTCACGTAAGCATGAGACTTTTTGGTAGTACCGGTGAACCAGATGGCCGCGGCGATGGAATCTGGGACGGAGGACTCGTAGTATCTCTCTAGATCTGGCAAAAGCGAAAGACCCCCCCTAACGTAATTCGAAAGGGGGCTGACCGCTGAGCAAGTACGATAAATTGGCCCCGCTCCGCTTTATTAAAAGCAAGGACCGCTACGGGAGGTCAAACCAAGGACCTATGGAAGTCGGGGCTCGTCCCCGGTCAATATTGGATCAAACAATAGAGGGCCGTAGGTAGCACTGACCTCTTTTTTTTTATTGATTCAATACAATAGGGGAAAAGATCGTAAAGTTCCCTACCGAGACAACACTCTCAACGGATCCTCCGCGCGCTGGGCATACCTCTTCTGTGCGTCTTTCTCGTGGCGGGAACAGAACAACAGGGAAAGACCCGGCCGACCTGCCCAGGGCTCGAGGGCGAGCTTTATTTAAGAGAGAATGGGGAGTGAATCGATCGAAAGGCTTCCGTTTTCGTTCTTGGTTTTTTGGGGCTCCTCTCGATCTTATTCGTAGTTGGGAAGGGGGAAGGAGTCTAAATCAATGGACATTAATGAACCATCATTGATGGACGTTGCACATGACACGATCAATTCGACTCAAGGTCCGGCGCTAATAGAAGTTGCTTACTCTCCTAGTAGCGAAGGAAAAAGGCAGGGCTTTTTTCGTAGTAATAGTGGGCGGGTCTCATGAGATCTATGCCGGCCGTCGGAATCAAATGAAGGGGTCGAAGGACCATTCGATTCATGAAGGGGCATAGATCTAGGCCTCTTTGTTTGGTCAATCACCAAAGGCGGGGGGGAACCACTATGGGCGAGACCCCCCGGCCTCGATTCTTTTGCATAGTCCGGGGGCCGGCCGCTGCAGAGCTGCGGGGCATAGCGGCGCCCTCGCCTGGCGCCATTCCCGGATCTAGCAGCAGACGGGCGGGCCTGAATTCAGACCAGACTCTTCTTTATTTGAGCTGCTCCCACGCACGCAGACCGGAAGATCTCAGTTGTCCTGGACTGGACAAGTACGTAGAGATCTTCGTGGGACCGGGGAGGGAGTCTCAATCGATCTTTTCTAGGATTCCTTATCACGCCACGCACGGAGATCTTTCCATTGATAGATAAGAGGGCTCCCCCCTTGAACAAACTCTTAAAGGTTAGGTTACTACCTGCCTCTACGTAAGAGGTGTACTTTGTACCGCCCGGAGGTCATATAGATAGAAACCCGGAGCGATAAGAACGAAAGCCCTACCCACAGCTACCACTACTGGCGCTTCAAAAGGCTTAGATTTCTTCTAAGGGCGCTACAGCAAGCTACCTTTTTTTAGGTCGTGTAATAGGGAGGTGTAAGCCTCGAAAGCCTTTAGTACTTCGGTAGGGCGAGCAGCCCAAAAAAAAGGTTTGGAACTCTTCCCGTATTTCTTCATTTCATTCTCTATTCGGCCCGCCTCAAACAAAATGAGAAAAAAGGATAGGACTCTTGATTCGAAGTCACTACGAAAGGGTCGGTCAATAGCATAGCTCTTTATTTCCCCGGTCTCATTTCGAAGGAAAGGCCTTCGCATTCCTAATCCGGTAGGGGGCCGGACGGCTTTGTTTGCCCCAGCTTGGCTAATCGCATCCCCGCGCAACGACATTCTTCGCCCCTTACCGTTCTCGCTCAGTCTTTGCAACGGCTGGGGAGGCAGTCGTAGAAGCGAAGCCTATCGCCACGCCGACCATAAAATACGAGATTGGGCCCCTTCTCAAAGATTTGATGGAATGGCCCACCCAAGAGCGCTTATGTAATATGGGAACTCATGGCTGGAAACAATCCTTATGGTTTTGATATCCGGCCGGTAGGAATAATCAGAATCAAAGTCCAGGTTGGTTGGTGAGCCTAGTGATAGGAGACTATCTAGCTTGGTTCGGAGAGCACTTGTTGGGTTAAATATTTTTTTTTTGCTAAATGTTACGGCCTAAATGCTGAACTATTGACCCTACTTGTTCGGATGGGTGTTCACCCCAAAGTGTTCCCGGACCGCATGCATACATACGTAAGTAACTTAGTGCAACATGGGAAATTTAATTGAGAGGAATCAGCAAAGAAAAGAAAAACGGGTCAACATCTTAATGTGTATTTTAGAGAGATTGTCCTCGGCTCGGGCTGAGGAGTGTCCACATGAGTTCGTTGAGGTGTCTACACAGGTTCGAAGACGCTCTTTTATATTCTGTCGAGAGTTCGGATTGCTCCACCTAAGTAGAACGAAAAGAAGGAATTGGAAATTCAACAACAAAGGGGGAGCCAGAAGCTTCGCTTCCGGTAGGGGGATAATATATATAGGAGGCTTTCGTTCGATACTCTGGTCTGGAGACTTGCTTGCTCACTGAGCAAGGAAGCCTTATCCAGACTCTTACTTCGGAGTGGCTACTCCCTTACTCTCATCGTTCCCATTGGATTCGCTCTACGGGCCTTATTATTCGCTACCGAAGGAGGGCTATCCATGGCAAATTACATGATGCCTCACGGAGCTGCCGAATCCGAATTGGAGGATTTGTTTACTTAGACTTCCGATATGGTGGAAGATTCGGCCAGTTCCGGGCGTAGTATAAGTACCTCATCGGTCAATCAACCGCTTCCGGGGGAACAAGCTATGGGTCCCGCTAATCCAGTGGCTTCCGGGGAGGCTGAAGCCGGTCCATCTCATGTCGTTCCCTTTCCATACGACGAGGAGGAGGTTATAGGGGGAGATTCTGTGCGATCTATACAGAATCGACTTTTGGCAAAATACGACTCTCCTTCCGCCCATGAGATCACAATGGCCCGGATTGAGGCCGAAGATCTCATGGAAGTCAAAGTGGAGATTGGCTGAACCGTGGAGCGCGCGCCCTGGACAATCCTCGTACCTTAACGGGCGAGGAGCCCCTGGAAACCCTCGCCCGACTAAGGGATGGAGTTGTGAGCGGGGACGCCGCCACAATAACTACCTTAAAGCACCGGATGATTTGGTGCCGACACGCTCTCCCAAACATAAGATCTCACTTTCGTTATTCACCGTGCAGGAAAGACCCCCATTTCATAGCGCCTGGGGAACGCAAGTTTGATCGAGGATTGGAGAGGAGAGGTGGAATGGAAGAAAAGGCTCGGGATGGATTTAGGAGTCTTTGTGCGAGCCGTATGCGGTGAGAGTCGCACGTACGGTAACGAGGGGGGTTCGCGTCTATACGTGTAGTGTGGTGGTTGGGCCTACCCACCCTATTTGTTCCATGATCTATGGGTCTACTGGAGCTACCCACTTCGATCAATTAGCCAAGATTTTGACCGGATACGAAATCACTGGTGCTCGATCTAGTGGTATTTTTATGGGGATTCTATCTATCGCTGTAGGATCCCTATTCAAGATCACTGCAGTTCCTTTTCGGGCGGCTGTAGAACGGACGGCCGCCTATAGGTGGTAGGGTAGGGTGGGTGGTACCGCTCAGATTGCGGCCAATCTTCCTAACCGCGCGCGGGCCGGGCTTAGAGCGCGTGAAACTCATCACTATCTCGTAAGGGCGTTGAGACCATAGCATGTTAAACGAAAGCGCCGCTTTCTCTGTAGTGTTGTCACACAGCTGCCCGCCTAGAAGAGCCACTCGCTCTGTAGTGTTGTCACACAAGATAAGCACGCCGCCCGCCTGCTGGCCGGGCGAATCGAAGTTCTCTTCCGGTCAACTGTCCACCCAGTCAAGTGCAAAAAACACAGTAGAATCACGCAACGCACGCTGCTGGTGTGCTTCCTGCCCGCGAGGAAAGAAGAGCGACAAGGTTTAGTTCAGATTTGACTGTTTGCAGCATGGGAGCGGATTACCCAAAAAATCCCTGGGAACAATGAAAAAAAAGATATCTCGGTAACGAAAACTATAGGGGGCTGTATTGGCGAGATCCAACGGTGAACAGCTGTCCAAAAGAAAAACCGCCTGGAAGTCCGAGGACCTTTAGTACCGTACCCTACCCCCGAACCAGCAGCCTTTGCGCCAAGCAAGACCGCCCTTGTCCTTTCTCCATTCCGCCTCCTTCTTTGCTTTGTTCCAATAGAGTCTAAGGCAAAGCAAAAGTGGGTTCGTATGCCTACTTTACCTACTGAAAGGGAACGAACTTTGTTTCGTTTCCGGGTTTATGGATTGGATTCAGTCAGCGTCACTCCTTCCTTTTTGTTGAGTCGTGACGCTTTGGTTACCGGCAAACGCTTCCAAAGGCGACCCTCTCGAGTTTCCGGCTGTTTCCTAGATTGAAGTAGCCTTTCTTTCGTCGCCCTACCAAACGAAAGAAGTCACTATCAAAAAGCTCGCCCTACTGAAGTACCTAAGGTGCGCTCCGCCCGGTGACTAAGAAATTGGTTTGCGCTTTGAAGTGATGAGGTCGCAAAGAGGGAAGTAGGGCTCCTATTGACTAAAGGTTTGTTCTTCGGTTTCCTTTAGAATGAAAGTCGCTATGAAGCCCCTACTACTTCTATTATATTATACTTACTTTGTTTGATTAAAAAGGCGAACCCCAACTAGTCGTATGGGGTGGGGTGCTTGTGGTAAGCTGCCTTGGATATGAGTCTTAGGAATTCCTAAAAAACAGGCAAAGTCCGGTATTTGACGAAGATCTTTCTATCAATAGATAGGATTTAGTGTTCGATATAGGGGATAGGATCCATCTGCTCTTTCTCTCTCCATTTTTTAGAGAGAGCAGATAAGATATAACGCTAAAAAAAAGGGGATGGATAAAGGATACATAGACATCTAAGGGGATGTCTATTCTATTCCTCTTGAGAGAGAGTAGAGAAAAAAAGATAGATGAACGAGATCTCTTTTTTCTATCTATCATTGATTCAATCTATGAATCAAGTCGAAAGACTTATTTTGGTTCCCCGAAGCCCCGAATGGATTGTGGATCGTTTCTGCCAACGAAATGAACGCGGAGCCCGTTCCGAATGCTTCTCCGATCCGGAAGTTCTCGCGAAGAGAATAAGATGCTGCTCCCCCTCCCTCTGTCTTTTCTCGCTTTGCTAATCTTCCCTTCTAACGCGGGCCGGGCGCTTAAGTAGTTAGGGGGCGCGGGAGGAAGAAACCTAAGAGAAGAGCGTCTTCTCTTAGGTTTCTTTTTTTTCAGTGCAACACAGGAAAGCGCCCTCTTTTTGTCATCCCCGCAGCTTTCCAGATTTTGTATTGAACGTATGGCGTAGCTAGGATCTTCAAATCATGTTTGAGCCTAGCCTATCCTATGTTCAAACCCACCCCCTATTTGATTTGATTGAATGAATAAGGCTGGAAAGAATGCCCGCCAAGTTCAGATAAGGGAATGCTTCCCCCAACCATTAAAGGAAAGGCTCGACGAAGGGAGATGCGGCGGGGGAAGGAAAACGCTTTCGGAGATCGAGATTTTTTTTTGTTTTTCATCGAAAACGAAGAAGGCCTACGGTGCGTGTTATCTGAAGGGAACACGCTTTTTCGACCGCGGTGGTATGATTGCCGGGCCCTCCCCTCGTTCCGCCCGCTGGCCTATTGGGATAGCAGCCTTCGGGCTTTGCCTGCCCTTTTTTTCTCGGCCCGGGAAAGCGCTGGCAACAACAGAAAGGAAGGGGTCCATGTAGCTGCTGCGTCCGCCCCCTTCTTAGTCAGTCAATGGGGCAGCAGGTTCGGCATCTACTAAAAAAGAGAGAATCCACTGGAGATAACCACGCCTCTGCTAGGCAGCGTGTGGAATGGCCAAGAGCGGACCTTTTTGGATATATAATCAAAAGAGTGGAGTTACGGGAACAGCCGTCTGATGGAAAACTACTTTCACGTTCGGTTCAGAGAGCACTTTTTTTTCGTCGAGAATTCTTCGTTCCCTTTCGTGTGAATTCCCCAGCGGCGAATTCAAAACTTTTTTGGCCCTATCTATTCCATCTCTCGAGCCCCGAAGAAAACCCCCCTCCCCTTCGGACTCCATATCTCTTTTGACTCTATATATGTGGGCACCTGATATCTATGAGGGTTCACCCACCCCGGTTACAGCATTCCTTTCTATTGCGCCTAAAATCTCTATTTTTGCTAATATTTCACGTGTTTCTATTTATGGTTCCTATGGAGCTACATTGCAACAAATCTTCTGTTTCTGCAGCATTGCTTCTATGATTTTAGGAGCACTGGCCGCCATGGCCCAAACGAAAGTCAAAAGACCTCTAGCTCATAGTTCAATTGGACATGTAGGTTATATTCGTACTGGTTTCTCATGTGGAACCATAGAAGGAATTCAATCACTACTAATTGGTATCTTAATTTATGCATTAATGACGATAGATGCATTCGCCATAGTTTTAGCATTACGGCAAACCCGTGTCAAATATATAGCAGATTTGGGCGCTCTAGCCAAAACGAATCCTATTTCGGCTATTACCTTCTCCATTACTATGTTCTCATACGTAGGAATACCCCCGTTAGCCGGCTTTTGTAGCAAATTCTATTTGTTCTTCGCCGCTTTGGGTTGTGGGGCTTACTTCCTAGCCCCAGTGGGAGTAGTGACTAGCGTTATAGGTTGTTGGGCGGCCGGAAGGTTGCCACGAGTAAGTCAGTTTGGGGGACCGAAGGCTGTTCTCCGTGCACCGGACACGTAGCTTACCGAATCCGTTGCGACACCGATGGGAATGCATGCTACGAAAGATAGGGTCGAGTCTGAAACATCAACCGTCTACTCAATATCCTTGTACGAGTCCACAATCACTACACGAGATGAACCTTGGTTTGGTGAATGGAAGCCTTAGGTGTAAAAAAAAGGACTCCCAGTTACTGCGCGCGATCGTATACTGAGGTGCTCCCCGCCGGTTGTTGGAACGACGCGAGCCGGGCCTCCATTCAGAAAGATGAAGGGTCCAAACGAAAGTCAAAAGAGGGGGTTACAAATTCCCCATCTCATTGGGGGCGGAAAACGAATCGACATCTCGATGTGATACAGCCTTTTATATTTTAGTTGGGAAAGAACGGCGAAGTCCATCCGAACCGTCCAATGAAGAATAAGAGGAGAGCAAAGCGCCAATGGCGCGCGAAGCGCATGCGAAACGGGCACGGAGAAAAATCAGTGTGGAGGATAAGCAGCCGAGCTCATTCCCTTCGCTTCCTGGGCCCAAAGCAGTGCAGTCTTTCCTGGCCAAAGGATTTGGGGCGCTACGCTACTTAACTATATAAATCCATTTTTTTTAGTCATCTATATATTAATAGAAAGATAGATCCATCCATCTATCCTATCCGATTTATATTTTTATATCTAAAAAAGAATCGATTTCATTCAACGTTTGATTCAAAGAACTGCGCTTAGCCCCCCCCCGCTCATGAAACGGCTCTGCTGCAATGGATGGCAGAGGGTCCGTAGTACCCAAAGCACTGGAGTGGTCCAGTAGCCGGGAAGGGGCCTAGAAGTGCCTACTACTACACCACACTACACTCGGCTCTACACATTTACAGAGCGAGCTAACCCCTGTCCAGTCCCTGGCAGAGTTAAGGGGGCTTCCATCCTTATTCCCTATCCCCTCGCCCAGGCTAACGGGGCCTTCTTCAGGGGGGGAGAGTGGAGCCCCGAGAAGCACTGTTGAGAGGAAGATCCTTGGCCCCTCCTCATTCTCTACAGGGTTCCAAACCTTTCTTCAACATAGGTGACAACGAGCGGGGCAGAGATCGAACACGAGAATAACAAGCTCGCCTTCCTTCCTAAATGTTGGATCATTTTGATAGAGAGGGATGGAGAAAGTGGACAAAACAGACTCGCATTTCCCAGTCGAAAAGATGGGTTCCTTTTTCGTCTTGCATTTCTCATCGAACAAATACGGAAAAAGAATCATATTGAAAACGTTCCTAACCCACCAACCCCTTCCTTCGTAGAGCCGTGTATTGTAATCCGAACCTGCCCGGAGCGAGTCTCCCATAGAGGCAAGTGAAGTTGGTGAGCCGTATGATGGGCAACTATCTCCTGCGGTTCGGAGAGGACTCAGCTGTTAGTTAGTACCCCCTTTCGGGGTGGACCTTTCACTCTATTTTATTATATACGCTTAGCGAAAAGAATGTTTTTTGATACACCTAGGACATGGATTTTATATGAACCAATGGATCGTGACAAGTCCTTACTACTAGCAATGACTTCGTCTTTCATTACTTCATCCTTTCCATATCCCTCTCCCTTGTTCTCAGTTACTCATCAAATGGCACTCAGTTCATATCTTTAAGTTCGATCATTGACAAGGTTCAAAGAAAGGGTGGGCAGAAGTTCGCCTTCCAAGAGAGGAGACAGGAGACTCATGGCACTTGTGGCTGTTGAGGGCCATCCAGTTGCTTGCTGCTTATGAGAGCAGGAAGCTGAACGGAGCCGAGAGGCCCTACGCAGTACATGAGAAAGAACTGCGGGGAAGACCAGCCATAAAACTATATAAGGAAAGATAGAAAACTAGCAATACTGGGGAATTTTTATGATAGACAGGTAACTCAAAATCTTAGTCGGGAGGGAAGGCTAGTAAGACCTCCAGCAAAGGAAAAAGAAAAAAGTAAACCCCTAAAAAGAAATAAAGGAAAGGTAGTTACAGGACGATCCTTCGACGCGAGAAGAA
This sequence comes from Vigna unguiculata, assembly GCF_037176805.1. Classification (NCBI taxonomy): domain Eukaryota; kingdom Viridiplantae; phylum Streptophyta; class Magnoliopsida; order Fabales; family Fabaceae; genus Vigna; species Vigna unguiculata. Next base: position 34,336 of record NW_028197052.1, on the reverse strand, counting down.
CACTAATATAGGGGGAGCTCAAAAAAAGATGGAAAAGATAGAATGGTGGTCACGCATGCGAGAAAGACTCAAAATGAAAGCAAGCAACTAATAGACTTCGCGAACTCCTGAAAGTACTCTATCTCGCACGCATAACTACTGACGGAAACAATACATACTAGCCATACGAGTTCGGTTCACCTGCACTGACAGCCGCTTAGCAACTAAGCCCTAATAGAAACAATTTAACCAATAGCTGAAAACCAATACTAAGTTTGCTAATGTCGTCTAACTTCCATCTCTTCTGTCTTAGATAGGGTTCTACTCAAGAGAGGTCCGTTGCACAAGTGCCGCGCGGGCAAGTTAGCTAGGCAAGCTATAAGTTACACCAGGTATCAGAGCGAGGTTGTGGAGCCATGGCATCCTCCAAGGTTACTGGCCCAAGGCCGTCTGACGATCAACCAAAGAAAGAGGTCCAAGTCAGCGGAAATTGGAGACAGGCGTGGGAGAATTGAAGCTCAATGTGACGGATGGAGAGGAATATCTTTAGGAGCTTGAATCCAACCAAGAAGGACTTGAGAGTGCCTTCGACGATTGCCTTGGAGGAGGTCAAGGCAGGGATGGCTCGTGTGGAGACATCACTCAAGGAAGAAGTAGAGGGGCTCAAAGCAACTAAGGAGAAGCTGAGAATCAAGGTTTCAATCCTTGCCTTGAGAGGGCAGTGGCCAACGGAGTGTCATGCACTCTCCCAACTCCAAGAGTCAGGATCCCCGAACGCAAGCCATAGAATGTAGTGAGGGATGCTAAAGCTTTGGAGAACTTTCTTTGGCGGATGGAGCCAGACTTCAAGGCTTCCAACCAAGATGGAGGATGAGGAAGAAAAGGTCAAGACGGCAATCTCATACTTAATCGATGATGCTACGCTTTGGTGGCGCCGGAGGTATGCTGACCTTGAGAAGGGACTCTGCAGAATCAAGACATGGGAAGAGTTGAAGATTGGACAGGGTCGTGAAATCACTTTCTATACAATGATCCGTGATTTCTTTTGTTATGTTTGTTCTCAGTTAGAGCCAGTTAAGGTCGGTGCAACGCCTATAATGAATAGGAAATTTGCCATTGACTGAACATCTTCCTTTCCACTTCAAAACTTTCTATATCCAATCGGCCTTTGAAGAGGGCCCGTATGGCCTTCCTACTATCTCAGGAAAGAAGGATAAAGAACCACTTGTGTGGGGAAGGTATACGCGGGAAGAGATCTTGGCTATTGGGACTACTAGCAGGCAAAAAAAAGATGCCATTCGTCCCCAGCCAAAGAAAAGGGTTATAAGAAAGACAAGTATGGATTTCGGCACATGGCCGGGCAGCCTAAGTATAATTGCTAGTTAGACAGCATCACGCGAGCTTCATCATGCAAGCTTTGCTTCTTTCTTCCATACGCCTGATGCCAAGACCCCCTTCTTCCAGTGGGCAGAAAACTTCATCCCCAGCTACCAACCCTTTTCCGGATCGCCAGACAACTCATATACATGATGAACATTTCCCTGAAATGGAAATGAAAGCATCCAAAATATGAGTAAGAAAGAAATTACTGATTTTCCAAGTTGGATCCTTCAACAAGCCGGAGAGAGAGAAATGCCTTGTAACCCACTAGCTCTAATTCTTTCACAATTAGAGGGAGATGCTACACCTGCCCTTGTATATGTTCGCACCCCCTATTTTAATAAGGCATCCGAGTAAGACTAGCGTCTCCTTCATTCCCAATATATGCTCCACAATTGCCTGCTTCCTATCTTCCGGAACTTTACCAACAACCATACTTTTTTTGATTTATAGCTTGCCCCGATTCCGACGCCCTCTTGTATTGATAAAGGGGCTTGGAGGAGGTTAAGACAATTTTTCATTTCAAGATAAATAAAAAAGTCCAAGAAAGCTTTTGTAATGCAAGCAAAACTCTTCCCCGACAAAGAATCAGACGATTCATCGAAAAAGTACCAGGATTAAGGAGACCAAGAAAGCAAGATTGTTGGACTTCCATTTTTCTTTTGAAAGACCCTGCCTTAGATCATATCACCAAATCTAGATATTTCATATGTAAACCTTAGACCACTGGAAGGCTTACAACAAAAGATGGATCTTAGGAATAGAATCGAAGACTGGCTGGCCCACTTGTACGTAATAGAATAGAAGTCAAGGCAAATTCCCCTGAAGGGAGTTCCCATGGGGGCTAGTACACATTCCCTGACGAACGACTGCAATACATGGAAGGTTTACGGATGTAGTACTGGACGGCTTTCCCTACGACATTTCATACAAAGAGAATGGGCAGCCTGGAAAACTTGGAATGCTTACCGACTTCGATTCGGTCTATTCTAAGCGGTCCATTGGGTAAGCAGCGGAGGTAAGAGGTCTATACCCATTGCCGTATCGGTTAGCGGTGGAAGTCGTATGGGCCAACTTTCCCTTTTCCTCCGGGTCAATGACACTCCCTCCCGATGCTTTGCCAGAAGCTCGTTTTCTAACCAAAAAATGGAAGATTTTTCAGACCCGGAATAAACTCGTGATAGAAGCCTTCTTTCTCTAGTAGGAAATAAAACACATCTGGAAGGCTCGCGTATTCCTATTCTTGTTATGGGAGACTGTCCATACCCTATCTCGACTCCGTTCACAAGACCTTTAGGGAAAGGGAAGGATTCCCATATGGAGCTTTCATTACTGGGCATGCAGCAGGAGATGAAAGAGTTGCCCTTCTTTCAAAAGGCATGATACCAGTCTTTGTCTATTCTTCCGATCTTTCTTAGGCCAAGGAAGGAAAGCACAGTAGAACTAGCGTAGCGGGACGACATGACAGCGGTTGGGAAAAGCTATCTGACATCAATCCAATGAACAGACAAAGCGGCTTGGCCGAAGGGTCAGGAAGAGAGAACGACTATACTTGACTTTCTTTCTGAGTTAGAACCTTACACCCATATGAAAGAAAGCAGCCAAAACAGTAGAGAAGATCTGAGACGGGTTTATCGAGAAAAGTCTTTAGCTCACACCTATCTTTGATGATAGAAGCCAAAAAGCAGGTTTAGGTAGAAAGAACAGCCAGTGTCAGAGAGATGACTTCTGTTGAACTCATGCTTGCCTATCCTCGGGACAGGTCCATTCTCAAGAAAATTCCGTCCTCTCTCTTTCTTACTAGGCGACAAAGCGGAATCCCCTATGTAGAATAAATCGTTTGACCTTTATTGCACTTGAGGAAGACCCGACCTCCTAATACCAAGCTTCAATGCTTGCCTGAGTGCGCCTATTACCCTTCTCACTCGTAGTTCCCCAATCGTCTTTGGACAACCTGCCTTTTGAGGAAGATATCGTAATATCAAGATCTAAGATCTTACCACTTTCCCTTTTTGCTGGGCTTGTTGTCTTGTACTTTGAAAGGGAAATGATTTAGCCCAAGGCTCAAAGCGATTGAGTGCTTGACTAAGTGAGTAGTCGGATTAAATAAAGGCTGATGTGCCTCAGTGATGGCTTTACAAAGGAAATGGAAATGCAGACTCCCCGGGGTGGGACTGGGGACATGCACTGACACTCACTAACTATCTATTTTCCTTTTGTCCAAGGAAAGCGGGACAATAGACCTAACCGGGTATGAAATCCTCCCTTCTACGTTCCATGGATCCTTTGTTACCTTATTCCCTGAAACACGGAATTGCTCCTAGTCTTTACCCAATATATGTCCCTGCAATAAGAAAATTTTCTTATTGCTTAAGCACGAGATTCGACAGTTGTGATTCTCTTGGATTGAGCTTTCTCACTCTTTCTATGCCTCTTCCTTGGAGGACCTTCCCACAACACACACGCGGCGCTAAGGTTCCCGTGGCAACTCAAGCTAGGATTTGAAGCCAGGATGAGCGGATTTACCGTGCCCGGTTCTTTCCTACTGATGCGCGTGAAGATACATAATTTTATGGTGTAATAGTCTTACAAACCTTCATTCTCGCGTTTTCCTCTATCACTAGATCTTCCCTCGTGGGGATGAGATATAGTAGCCCTTAAGCTGTTGAGCTAAAGTTTCAGTGAAATCCTTGTTGGTGCAGGTCTGGGATCAGTAGTTGCTTCCTGAGCGACGAGAGCCTTCTACCTCTGCCTTGGCCGATAGTAGAACTCCTGGGTGAAAGGTCAATTCCTAAAAAAAGTAGTTTCTCCGTCTACAATATGCTCGAACCTTTACTTTAAAAATCTTCCACACCGAAAAAGCCCGTTCATCTCTTCTTTCTCGGAAAGATGGAATTGGAATCCATTTTGTAGAGTCTGCCGTGGTAAAGCCTTAGCGACCCGAATAGAAAATAGCGATCGCCCAGTTAAACGTATAGTTCCACCTCTGGTAACATGGTTGGATTGCTAACTTCTTCTTTTCATTAGGGACGGGTCTTTTCTTCCTCTTCCCTCGGCGGAGGGGTAGGGCATACAGGGGGCTCGATCGAAGAGAGACAGTGGTGACTCGCCAAGAAAGATTTTAGAAGTGCTACCTGGCTACAGTCGGTTGATGTTATAAAGTCCTCCATTATGGAATGGTTCTCAGCAGCACGTGAATCTCCTCGCTGAAAGTGACAGCGTTTATTTCATTTATATCTAAAATATTAGCTTAGCTGAAACGGATCGAGTGTCCTACAAATCAATAGAACCTAGTTCGTTCGGATGATGTACTTGGTAGGACCGTAGCCCAAGCCACCAGGCGAGGAAAGGTTTCATATGGATTCACTTCTTGCCACTCTTCTCATAATCTAATGGTTGAACTCTTCTTTCTTTTTTCATATGCATTTGATTCCCAGGAAGAAAGTAAAGAGACTCGCGAAGAACAGTCATAGCCAAGTGGATGGAAATAGCATAAATAGAGCCAAGCCTTCTCTAAAAGAAGCAAGTGCAAGTCCCACCCAGGAAAGCAGTGTCAGAGGACCTTTGCTTGATTCGACTTCAGCCTTGATGTGCCTCCTCCTTTTTCAATATGAAATTCGAGATTAAGTAAGTGAGTTGGTCAGTCACACAAAAAGGAGTAGCGAATGGTTCAGTTGCATTAACTTCTGCGGACAGGAGGGATAACTCGCTATTCCTAAGACTCAGACTGCGTCTCTTGCCTACACTTACTAAAATGCAGATAATCTTGAATGCCAGCAGTCAAGATTTTCTTTCTTCCTGGCTTGGTAAGTCAGTGCTTTTCTTTGTGGGTGAAGGTTGTTTTGATTGTAGCTGAAGTAGGCAGTCTGCCCTTCTTTCTTTTTTAAGGATTGGAAGTCGAAGTCGTTATGTTAAACCTTGGAAGTAGTCCAAGTAAATTCCGGTCGTATCCGGGGCATTGGCTTTTCCCTTAGCCCGTGCACCTCCTTCCGAAGCAAGTAATTGGATGACTTATTGAAGTTATTCTAGAAAGTTGGTTACTTTCAGAGTCAGAGTTGCTTTCTCTTCCTCTTTTCAGTCTTTCATTTCTGTGTAAGAGCCCGAAAGGGAATCAATCGTTAGCATTCCAATCCGTAAAGAATCTCTTTGTCTTATATTCTCTTTCTCGTATTCGAAGTAGTAGAGCGAGCTTATGTGCTTTTCATTTAAGGGAATGGTCTTTCGCAAAAGAAGTGAGAATCTCCTTCCACCTTTGATTTGATGATAATCGTATCATCCTTGCCTTTCCACCTTCGACTCTCTGCCGGAGAACCACAAACAAGAAAAGAGCTAAGAATGGTTCAGACATTCGCTAGGGAGCTAACATCTTAGATGGTTCATTCCTCTCTCCCTTACACCCTGAAACTAGGGCTTTCAGAAGGGCCCCTCCTACTAGCTTCAATCAGCCCCATACTGATGAAAGGGCTATGCATCGAAATGAGGTATCACATTCTACACACCCATCTATCTATTCTGAACCTAGCTTAAGCTCGTCTATCAAAAGGGGTTCACTCGGCCAAAGCCCAATGTGACATTGTAAATACTTTAGGGAGTGAGATGCCCACCCACGCTAACCAACGATCCAATGCGCTTGAGTGGATGAACAGGATCCCTTGTTGGAAGAGAAAAAGCAGATAATCTTCCCAGAGTGCCCTATTACAGATTACAGACGGGCGATCAAGGGAGGAACTAAACTAGCAGCATGAGTGCGACCAGTCAGCGAAGTCCTTTGTTTGAGAAAAGAATGAGAGCAAGTCGCTGAAGTCACCGCTTTAAGATCAAGGTCTAAGAAATGTTGATGATCCTGAATTGACTGGATGCATTCCCGTGCGGTCTTAGACCCCAAAAGTTCGAGTGAACCCTTTCGTGCCAATCTCGATATGTGTCTGTATCGAGCTTCCCCCGGGGCTTAGAGAGAGTTGTCTCTAGGTATTCTCTACCTACCCACCTGTGTCTCCATCTCCGGCCAAGGCCAACCGAACTATTCATCTTTCTTTCCATCCCCACGGCCCCGACCAGCAACTGCAAATGAACACCCGCCTGCATAACCTTTCTCCGTTCTGTAGAAATGGATTGCGAGTTTAAACTTTGCTTGCCCACGAACAGTACTGGCTCGTCAGCAACTTAGATAGACGAATCGTCTCTTATCCTGCGCCTTCCCACTAATCCATAGAAGAGTCCTGCTTGGAGTGAGAACTGCTTGACGGGTGCGCAACTTACTATTCATATGACATAGATCCTAGCCTTGAACACGGATCCCTATTGCTTGAAGTTCGGTCCCTACTGCCGAGATACGGAAACTCGTTGATGCGCTTCCTGCCTATGGAACTACGGGAATTACAGATTAACTCCTCCCGCCTGGACTGCTGAACTTTATTATATTCAATAGCTACTCCCTTCCCTAGCATCAAGAAAGTCTTCAAGACTTCCGGCACAACGCAGGAATAGGAAGACTTCTACCTAGACCGCGTTCAACCGATTACTTTACTTGATTCCTTATTGGTAGAGGTGTTGACTCTGTGTACATAATTCCATTCTACCTTTGTTTCTTTTCTTAGACTGTGGCTTCTCCTTGATTCGGATGGAGCCTTAAATCCCGGTGAGCAGAAGAAGGATTCCATCACCACCCTGCACCTAAAACCAGTACATCAAACTACCCACGGCTAACAACAACCCCGTTCGAAAAGACCTTTGAACTTACAAAAACTTCGATTCTTTCTTTTCTTTAGAACTTCGCTTTCTCCTGAACCTGCGGGTGGTGCTGACTTGATCCGAGGTAAGCGTTAGCTTTAGCTTTCGACTTGACCTTCCGTCTAACACTCGGGATATTAGAAGAGAAGTGTCGTGGCTCACAACCTTTACTTTGTTTGAGTAGAATTATTCTAACCCGAATCCCCTTAAAGTATAGTCTCCGGACGGGATTACTTTAGCTTTGCTTCCTTAGGATATCATTCCTTTACCCCGGACCAATGATTTGAACTCGAGTAAAAAAGAAAAGCCTCTTGAAAATTATCATTTCGTTCCAGGATCCGCAGCAGTTGTTGCTTGCTTCCTGAGCCTATACCTGGTGAACTCCCTGGGGCTGAGAAGAAAGCTTAGAATTCGAGAAAAAACATGTCCTTCGAGGGCACTAATAACTAAAGTACTGGCTCGCGAACTGCCAGAATTCATTCGGGTTTCCCTAGTGGATTCACCAGTCTTGCGGACCCCCCTCAGCTTACTTACGATCGAAATCACTTTTTTGAGCTATACGAAAGAACTAGATCACGATCTCGCGGGACTAATCTCTTGAAAACTGAAAGAAAGGGAAAGCCAATCGTACGTCCTGGTTTCCGGGACTTTCTTCCCACAGGTTATTCTATACAATTTATGAAAGAGAGGAGAAGCCCCACTCGGGGAGATGAGTCAAAGCTTTCTCTTATAGACGATACCTACCAAAGAGAAGAGATCGCATTCTGACAGGGAGCACACGAAGCAAAGGAAAGACTGGCCTGCGTAGTATTAGATAGAGGTATTACCAGGCACACCTCTCCTAGTGTTCTTGTTGCCTTCAACCCTTAAGGGAATGAGCAGCTAGCTAACTCGAACTAACCATCATTTGGATCCTCAAAAGCATGGCTTGCTTTAATTCTCCGCAGAGAAAGAAAGGGATCAAAAGCAATGAAACCTACGATGTATCCTCTTCCGAGGGGTACGGAGCGGCATTGAAGCCTTCCAATTCATATTCTTCTCCCAGTCCCAAGTGCCAAGAACCGGCGAATGAAGGCTCCGTGGCGGCATCGGAGCAGCCAATAAGCTAATCCGTTCCCAGTGACCCATCTAATTGATTCGATCCAGTGCAGAAAGAAGCGATGTGAGCGGCAAATGATCCAATATCGGACCTGGCGAATATCTGTCTCTCAATCCCGGGATTCCAATCCAAATTATGCATTTACTGACCGCACTAGATTTCTTGATTCGCTGGGAGAGAGTAGAGAGTCAAGGTTCGTTGGCAAGTACTTCCTTTCTATTAGTGCCACCGGAAAGGATGAAAAGAGATAAGATGCTGGTGGTTAGCCTGCCCCGGACTCGTAATTGATAGTTTCTGATGAATGGAGATGGCTATGGGGCCTACCTATGACTGATTTCCCTTACAGGTCCTAAAGGCATCAGATGACTGGGCACATATCCGCCTCTGGTGATGGGACAGATGGATCGAATGCAGCATAGGGGTCAATGGCAGCAACAAAGAAAACAACTAAAAGCGACGTCCGCGCCCTAATAAATAAGGGGAATTAAGCATCCATCGACGCTCACTTGTCTATGTTCCCTATGTCAGTCTCCTTTTTAAGGATCCTTCCTAGCTCTCTTATTCATTAAGAAAACGTACTCGTCAGGTGTCGGCATCACACATATATCTATTTCAAGTGTGCCGTGAGTGGCTTTACCAACCGGAAAAGAAGTCCCAAGGAAACCAACTAAACCCGGACTTACCCGGAAACCAGGAAAACAAGAAGAAGTCAGAACAAGGAATTAATTCCCAGCTTTTCTCGTAGAAAAGCTGCTAAAAGCCTTTGTTTGCTGTTTAATGCAGTCAGGGGATTAGCTAAATTTTAGAGTCAGGTAAGGCCAGGGAGAAGTCATTGATGAGGACATAAAAGACGTACCACTCATCCGGTGGGAACCCGAATTCAAAAGCTATACACCTGCAAGCTTGGGTGGCTGAAGAAGAGCTGTTCTCGCAGGGAAAGATGATTTACCCAGGGAATCCCTAAGTAAAGATGCCGAAGTCCAAGGTGTCGAAATAACACGGGATAGCAAAAAATCTTTTTAACAACCAGGTCCAGCACCTTCGGTGGATTTTCAGTAAAAAGAATATAACCTAGCCAGCTTATCTAATCTCCCGGACTTTATCGAGCCAGTTCGAGGTAGTTCCATCCATCCTAACTAAGCTCTTAAATTGCTAATGCCGTACTTGGTAGAAGGAGTTGAAATTATAGAAAGAGTTCTCTTTGCTCATTGGGTGGAATAATAGGCTCTCGCCCTTCCAGTCCATAATTAGTTTGTTCTCTTGAGACTTCTGTTACATCCCTTAAGTCAGTCTTAAGGGTAGATAGCGCTATAGGCTAACGATAAGATTCAAGGGCCTTCTATTTAGTCGATGCTTGTTTTTTCCGGATAAGTAGTATTCTATCTTCAAGTTCAAGCGAGTTGTTGGAGTGCTTTTGTAAGTCCTGTTGGCGTGCTATAAAATGGAATTGGAGTGATAGGCCAATGCTAAGTCTTCCATGTCGTTGGATAGTCGGTTCGAGGGCAAGGAAGGAAGTTCTCAATTTGAAGCCTGCGAGCTAGTAATTCCTCTCCTCGATATAATGGGCATACCTTTTTCTTTCCTTCGCTTCGTAAAGTAAACGACAATGGAAAGAGTGAAAAAAAGAGTGGAAGTTGCCCCCTTATTACGTTACGGGGGTTAGGGTTCCAATTTGAGTTTGAGGTTACACTGGAGTCTCTTACTAGTCCATTTCGAATCCTTTTTTAGATAGTGATTAGGAGGGATTTGATCTCAGGCGCTAAAGCCTTTCTTTCCTTATTTACAGAGAAATGTCATTTGCTCATTTTCAACTAGATCAACGATTGGAAGATCGGATATGCCCCATCGCCTTAGTCGACTTGTTCCTGAGATGAGAAAGCTTGACTCGCTTATCAGAGCTTGGAAACAGACTACGCACTTAGAAGCCCTACTCCATTGTGGTTGCTTGCCTTCATAACAGTAGGTTCGGTCAGCAGAGGGCTCTCCGGAGAGAGACTGATGTTGCAGCAAATCAAAGATCTCGTACTACGAGAAGAGATACTATAAAAAGGCCTCCGTATCCTATGCTTGGCCGTAGTTTCCCGGGCTGGAGTTTGCTTGGCTTGTTCCGGAGTTTGATCCGTTGTTGGCTTATCGAATAGTGAATCTTTTGGTATTGTATTCCCTGTTACACCCCTACTTTATCCGTGGGCGAGGGCTCTAGCTGCTCTGATGAACTACCTAGATGGACGGAATGAAATAGGCTAGCTGGCCAGGTATGAGCGCCCTCTGATCTACCGGTTGAGCTCCCTTCCCTCTCTTCCGTTCTGTCTGAAAGTCCCCGCGCTTCTTCTGGCTTCAGTCAGTATGGTTGCTTCCTTGGTTCAGCCTCTCTTTCGGTTAAAAAGATCCGTATGCCCCCTGGCCTTCCTATTGGTTCACCAACCCACCCGCCATTCAGTACCGTCCGCATCCGCTGTCACAGGTTTTGAACCCTTAGACGAGTCTCGCTTGGAGTAGTACTCTGTACTCTCCACTACTTGTCATGTCCATTTACTACTAGAATGCCTACTTGCAACAATGCCCGCATTAAACGCCGATTCTTCCCATGCGACGTGCTCCCCCTATATGGGTCATCAGTTCGAGTGGCATCCGTGTAGTCAGTACCACTTGTTTCTGTCTCGGACGACTCTTGCCTAGATAGCTCAGGCCGTACCGCCACTGGCGCTTGCTTTCCGTGCGTGGGCAGGGTCCCTTCGGAAGACGAAGCCAATCCAGATTCCAGAAACACACAAGCTACGACTTTCTCCTTCGGACCCCCGCAAACTATGGTTACAGCTCCAGAGACCGAGTCGATCCTAGCTTCCCTCCACCTCAGCTTGCCTTCTTTCTTTGCCTCTCTATTCTATGTCCGTTGCTTGTTCCCTTCTCTTTCACCATGGAGATGTGATTACAAGATTTGGATGCCAACAATCTCGATAAAACGCACTGTTCATGCCAATACACAAGGGTGACATGAAGAAAAAGAAGCGAAGTGGACTTTACCTTGAACGAACGATTCTTCCTTTGTTGAGATAGAGTCGACAAACTAAGCTAAGCGTTTTTACATTTTTAAAAAGAGGATCCTAAGTTCTAAAGATGGGCGTATAACCAGTTTTTACTTTTTTGAGTAAGAATTTTATTCTTACCTTAAAAACAGGACTTTCAAAAGATCTCAAATAGGAAAGTAGTCCTTGAATAAATGAACCTATATCCCTCTACTTCTCCGGAAGACGAAAAAAATTGTGGTCTTCGTGGGGGCAAGCTTAAGAGAGAGTAGGGGCGATAGCGGCTCTTATCTGTGAGTGATGCGTGGCGTGCTCTCGCTCTTGTATTGGTGAATCTATCTTTGTTGCCTTCCCTCCCTGTGGTCGGTCTATCTTTCTCTTTCTTGTCGGCTCTATCTCGATCCGTTTATGCTTCAGCCCCTGCGGAAACTGGTTTCGGGTCAAATACCAGTCGGGCAACTGACCGATCGGAGTCTTTATCTCCAACGAATGGTTCTGCTCCTATATTTCCCACAGCTATCTCAGCTATTTGTGCTTGGACTCGATCCACCGGGTATGGATCCGAATCATAAACTCGCCATGGGATTGCCACAAAAACCGGCACTGAATCTAGTTAAGTTGCACTTGCCTATGACTCAAACTTAGCTGAGGCATACGGATGAACCAGAGCTCCTATAAACACTAGCTGTTGAGACGGATGAAACTGAGCCCTTCTACATATAACCTTTCTTAGCACAGATGGATGGTATGGGACGTAACCTATTTTCAAGGTAATCCCCTTTGAAAAGGGGTGGGGGGATATTGTTACTCAAATTCGCTATTACAGCCCAGCATAGCGCCTCCGATTGATTGCCCGGTACACGTCGCACCTTATGAAAGTCCGCTTGGGGAGCATAGGCGTGATAGCGGAACCAAATGTTGAGGTTTCAAAGGCGGATGCTTCAGTTCGAGATCTATAGCCAGTTCTAGTTGTGAAACCCGTCGATCCAGTTGGTTTCAGAAACAAGGGTAGCATCCCAGCCTCCTTCCAGCAGCGCATTCTTGGATTAACTAGTCCATCCAGTGTGCAGTCGGTGCAGCAACCATTTCACCAGCAGAACTAGATTTTCTATAACCCTTCCCGACAAGCTGAAGAATTTGTTATCCTGCATTCATCCTAGCAAAAACTGCTTCCAGAGTCTGTTTTTAGCTGCAAATAGGGGGTAGTGGTTGACCTTTCCCGGCTATAAACCAAAACCAGGATCCGCTTGACGATGTATTAGTAGAACCCCTAGGATACGACGCCTTGCTCCTTGAGTATCATGGGATTGAATACCCCGACCTCCCAGAGGCTCCCGAGAAAGCTATTTCAGCCTTCCGGACAGTAGTGAAGGGCCATTCCTACGTCCCTTATCGGTATTCATCCCCACCCCCCGCGGAAGGGTGGCGGTTTACTTTCCTGTTTCCGCTGTCTGAACTAAAGCCAGTCAACTCGACAAAGAACATCCTGAGCAGTTACGACAATGAACTCTTGGAGTTATGACAGTGGGTTGTTATTTTCTTTCTTTTTTCCGAAGCCTGTAAACCAGCTAAGAGACACTTTCATTGGGACCGTACCACTTTTCGTGGTTAGGAAATTCCTTCTGGAATCTTTAGTAATAGCTCTCCGGAAAATCCCTTGATTGACTAGCCAATCAAGGAACTCATCCCATCAGTGCCTTCTTGTGAGTGCTAGTAAGCTACCATCCTTGATATAGGTTGTTCTCCTGTGCTCCTGTAAGAAGTCCTTCCTATACCTGATGTTATCCTTATTAGTTAATGCAAAGACCCAATTCGTTCGGGCTGGGATGGCTTCCGACCTAAGCGGGGTAGCACCGTAGGGACCCGTAGTCTCCAGAGTGTTAGTCTGCAGGCAGAGACTCCGTCATCATCCCAACGTCAAAACGCCTTAAATCCAGTAGTCTACTTTTCTAGGTGTCCAGTCTTTGAAACCAGACCGCAGTGAAAAGCCCGTCAACTACCTAGCGTACCATACCACTTAGAAAGACGGTGACGAAAGTTGTCACAAATCAACCCTACTTCCTAGAAACTAGAAAGGTCCCACTTCGCTTCTTTGAGACTTTCAAAGGAGACAGCACGCGCTCACTGATTATCTATGCATCAAGAAGTTTTTTAGTTAAGTCTGGTCTGATAGTTGAAGTTCTTGTTAACCCATTATGTAAATGTTCCTATTGTTAGGATTGACATTAAGTTATCTAACCTTTTGTATGCATCGCAACTTTCGAAGGAATGTTGTTTTTCCCCCTTACTTATACCAAGGGATACCCCCTTTCTTCTAATAAATATAAGCAGATATAGTTAACCGAAGGAGTTGAGGGATTCTTGCTTTAATCCGTCCCGCCATTCCTGACTTAGGAAGGAATAAAGTAAGGGACGACTGCTTATCCATCATCTTTTATGAGTGAAAGAACGAGCTCTATGACTATTTTTATTTTAGCGGAAGGCTTACTGTTATAGTCTCTCGCTTGGGTACCTTCCACAAATGGAGGATGAGCAGAAGGAGCTGCAAGCCCTTTTTCTTTATTCTTTCGAGCGATGACCTCAAATGATCAATACCGCAAAAGAAAAGGACCAAAGTCCCCTATTTAGTGGCAGCCGGGCGGAGCTCGTCGGGACTAAGGGCGCGGACTTCGAGCAATCCTTTGTTAGAAAGGGAGAACGGAGGTTTCATTATCGAGAAGCTAATCCGGCTTGTAGTTTGAGGGAGATACCCGGCTGGTGGGGGTCTCTTACCCATAGACTTGACTCTCACAAAGGCGGAAAGGAGGACTTCTTTGATAATAGCCATTTTTGAGACCGGGAAATGAAAGAGAAAAGAAGACCGTCCCATCTTGCGAGATCTCTCCATGATAAAGAAATCAGTTGAGACTGAGTAGGAGTACAACACCCTTACTGACGATACACCAAATGGTGAAAAAGTTCCTCAGAAGATCCCCTGCAGCAGTTAGACTGGCTTGGTACTGCTACTGTCACTCCACTGATTCAAAAGGGTTTCCTTCGGCCTGCCGCCGATTTAGAGTTTCTACTTATTGCATACCGTCTCGATGGTTCCCCTCTTTACCAATCAGTACATTCCCCTATCTCTAAAGGGCTGCTTTAGCTCCTCAATTCGAGAAAGGAAGACTCGTACCTGTTGCTGACTGGGAGTTTCCTATTGTTGCCTATTACTTGAATGGCACCCCTCTCTTAGATTAGAGGGCAGACTAAAGATGAATCAGGGGTGGGACGCGATTGTGACGACTGTGTTTGGGGCAGATTAACAGAGGAAGAACCAAAAAGCAGAAGAAGTCCAGAAAATCCTAGAAGAAAGAGCAGGTTCCGAAGAAGCAGCAGCGCCCGACCAGTCCGAGTTGACACATATGATGAGGGAGTTAGAACAGCTCAAAGGACAAATGAAGATGATGGTGCAACTAATGACAGCTATGGTATCCTCCAGGGGAATAGAGCCCACCAAACTCCTCCCTCAAGTCCAGCAGCACAAAGAATAAATGGACAAGAAGGTCAAAAAGAAGAGGGAATTCGATCCCCTCCCAATTCTGCCATCCCGCCTACTTCCAGAATTGATTGCATCCAAACTGATCACTCCCATGCCTCCTAAACCGGCGAATCCTCAGGCTCCGGGACCAGATGCAAGATGTGAATATCATATCGGAGGTATACGTCATTGGACCAATGATTGCTACCATCTCAGGCATCGGATCCAAGATCTTCTGGACCATCAGTTGTTGAGTTTCTATTTGCGAGGGAGGAATGCGTATTACGCTTTGAAGAATCCATGCCCTTCATTGCAGGATGAATCAGAGAGTAGTAGTATATGCAAGAAGAGAAAGACGTCCCAGATACAACCACCCATTTCACTCAAAGATAGGCTCGTTTGGCCTAAGGTGAAAGACGCGGATTGCACAGAGATTAACATTATATAACCTAACCTAAGATCCGGCCTCAACACAGGAATAGCCCTGATCTGCACAACGTTATCTCCCAGATCGTTCAGAATGCACCAAAGAGGCCTACGTCCTACCAAGCCCCTCGATCCACCTACCTAGTACCAGTTCCATCACAACCGCAGCCCCTTGTTATCACCATTCCAAGCGCATCATTTTTCGCACCAAAGGTTCCGCAAATCCTAACACTCAGACCCATCCCAAAACCGATGGTTATCACCTATCCACCCTCGAAGGGACCCATCACTATCAGCCTCCTGGAACCTTACACGGGAAATCATGCTGTGCCTTGGAATTACGGCATCGAGGCTACTACCGAACAAGGGGAAAAGAGCCCGAGGTAGGTGGCAGAAATTGGAGGAATGACTCGTTCTGGAAGATGTTATACTCCAGAAGAGTTGGAACTAAGAAGGAAGAAAATGGGAGATATTGAACCTGTCAAGCAGCAGAGGAAGAAATTTAGGAATTCTTGAGGATCATCAAGAACAGTGAATTCAGTGTGGTTGAACAACTCAATAAGATGCCAGCTCGGATATCTATCTTAGGTCTCCTGATAGCATGAGAAGCTCACAGGAATGCCTTACTCAAAATCCTCAATGAACCCCATGTCGCCTCCAATATTTCCCCTATCAATCTGGTGGGACAACAAAAAGGTTCTCACTTTTAGTTAGAGAAAATTCTTCTTGCCTTCTCAGACTTCAGTCTGAACGTCTGGAAACCTAGGTGCATCGTATATATAGTAAGATAGACAGACCCCGGGGAACTACCTTTATTCGAAGCGCGACAGGTCTACTTCTCATATTCCCGTAGATAAAGAACGAGAGTCGGCTTCCTTAAATCCGTTCTTCCTCAGTAAGAAGAAGGGGAATATAGTAGTGCCCCAATTCTGCACCTTGAACCCCTCCTTTTACTTTCCTAAGGCATACTCGGGGAGGAGCCTTTTTTTATTAATTCCTGCTATAGTCACTTCAACTGCTTATGAATGTAGTTCCCAGATTGCGAAGTTAAAGCGGAATTCCTTTCATTTAACTTGTGACGGTCATTCCCCTGTAGAAAAGGGAAAATAGAAGCCATTTTTGCTCGCAATAAAGCGTCCTGATCGAGCAAGACGTAGTCCTTTTTATCCACCTCTTTAGATTTCCTTAGCAAAATGTCTTCCTTTCTTGAGCCTTGTTTTGTTATTCTTGCTGCTCTGGGATGGGGGTAGGCCCAGCCCAGGCTTGTGCGGTTAAGGATGAATGTGAAAAGAAGCCGCAGAGGAAGCACCATAAGCCCCAAGCGACCTAGCCTAGCCCTAAGCCTAAGTAAGGATGTTGATTCTCGCTCCGCTTGCTCCCACCTGTCTTCTCCCCACTATAGTGAAAGATCTTTCACTTCACCATAGCAGGGACCTCGCTAACCTTCTCGGATAGCTCGGAAAGTGAGTTACTCTACCCACCGGGGTCCCCTCCAGCTTACCCACCGTACCACCCGAAAACCACTACTACAAAGGCTGGTAAGAAAGCCCCAAGATTAACCTATCATCGCCGGCATAACCATAAGAAAGAATAGAGTTTAGGAGTTTATTAAGGCGGGCGTGTTCTGAGGAGTTTTCTAAAAAAACGGGTGTTTGCCCCGTCCCCGTCGTTTCATTTTTTAAGGTTCCTCTCGAGAGCCTCGATCGTATACTCCGCGTTATTGTTTAATATTCCATCCGCTACCAACTTCTTTTTTTGCTCAGCCCAGAATGGATTGGGATCCGATTGGGCCATTCGACCGATAATATCACTTTTATATAAAAGAATGGCATCTATGGTGTCCGTGTCTCGTGGGCGGTTGGAGGTAAAAACCGCGAGTCTGTTTCTTATCTGGTCATGTTGATAGCGAGACCAATCAAAAGGAACCTCCTGAGGAGCGTTCGCCGGGGGGGCAAGCTGCGGAGCGAAGGGCCAGGTTGCTGTTCAACAGGGGTCCCCTCCTCATAAAGTTTCGCATAAGCTCCTGATTTGAAAGAGTTAAGGATGTAGGAGACTCCACAGGGGCAGAGGATGATACCTCGCCCTGGTCTCCAAACCTATTTTTTTAATAGTTATCAGCCCCTTCAAACCAAGAAGGACTTGGCGATGATGGTAATGAGGGAGAGACTCAGAGAGGGCCACTAGCTTCCGACTGAGACGGGCCAGCTTCAGATAAGGTGACTGCATTGGCGGGCGACACAGTCCCAGATTCGATGCCAGCGTCGGGTGCTTCCGTTTCCGAACTGGTTTGTTCGTCCCCGTCGGCACAAAAGGCAATCAATCAGAATCCAGAAAAAAGATGGAAATAGTGAATAAAGCAAGATCTAGATGGATCCCTATCTTTATCTCTATCCACGGAGATACCTATCTATATGGATAGAAATCTATCTATGAATCGATCTAGACTATCCTCTATCCGGATAGATATGTCCCTATGAGCGACTACGCCGATCTTTATATGTTTTGGCCACGTCCGTTTCCGCTCCGAAGAGGAAGGTTTGGATCTTTCAATCTTATGTCGTGAGGGATGTGACCTATGTTAGGTCCATAAAATACCACCGCTTTTGGTGTTCTATGATTCACCTCCGAATAATGAGTAGGTAGTTCGATCCTTTTGATTCTTCTCTTCCTAGGAAACGGATGGGGGGATGAGGAGCAATAGGTCGAATTACTATATAAAGAAGAGTTGTAAACTAGAGGACTTCTTGTTCGAGTAGGAAGATCTTGGTTTTTCTCGTTTCTTCTCTTCGATAAGAATAGGGATTTGAAATGATACAAATCCCTCTTCATTCTGTTGTGCTCAGCGAAGGAACTGCCTAAGCATACTTTTTCGGATCCAAACTTCTTTGTTCTTTCTAAGTATTCTTCTTGCATAGAATAACGCAACTGTTGTTGCAAAAACCGGGATTTTAGTAGCAGGCGGCATCCCCGCTTAGTTTTGAGTAGGTGGAACCATTCTGTTTTGGTTCTTCTCCACATTATTACCGGGTGATCCAGGAATTTGCCTATGATTTTATCAACTGATATTTCGATATAGAAAGATCTCCTTATTTCTTCACCGCGGATTCTCGCGTCATTTTCTTGAAAAGATATTAGATCACCGTGGGAAACTTTCAAACGAGTAATGCTTACAATTCGATTATTCACACAAACCCTTCGATGACTTATCGGCTGCCTTGCTTGAGGAATAGTTTCACGAAAATGGAGACGAACCGGAATAACGTCCGATCTTGTTTCTGGATTGAGTATAAAAGGGATATATGAAGTTCGTTCTGTTCCTCTGTGCATCTCTGTGATGGGTAAATCTGCATGAAAAAGGGGCAACTTTCGTGTAGTTTGTGATTGGATGTAACTGTTCATATTTTTTCTCGGAGAAATCTTTCTCTTAATATATCTCTTCTTGTTCCTCAATCTTCGGAGAACGCGGCGTTGTATTATTGTAAGTTCTCTGTTCCGAACATTTCCTGAAAGTAGACGACAAGTTTTAAATCGCATATCTCGTCGTCGTTAAATCAGTCTGATTCGCCACATCGCGTATAAAGGGAATCGAAGCCCGTTCCTATAGAATAAAAATTACCTTACTAATGAAATAATGGTACCCTTAACAATCAGTTTATCGTCCGTTTTTTCATTTTATCTCGAGGTCAGGGGGAATGCCGCGGGGCTATGGGAGTCGAACCCAATTCTGCCAAAACCCCCGACAAAAGCAAGAAGGAAACTGGCATACCTCTCTTTCTTCTCTTATTCAATATCTGTCTAGCCCTTCTTTATCCTGCTCGCCCTTCTTATTACTTACGCTATTTACCCTTTATTTACTTCCCCAGCTTTGAGTGAAGTTCCTTTATTGGATCTTGTCTCCTAGTGGTACCATCTCTGCTTACTCTTTCTTCTTTCCATCTACAAAGTTTGCGGAAAAGAGAGAGCAGACGGTTCTCGGCATCATGATGCAAGAATGACATCTGAGATCGCTCATTCCATTGCTTTACAGTCATGATATGATAGGAATGATTCTATTTACTAGAAAGAGACAATACCCTATTTTTATTTTAGCATCGAAGAGGGAATTTTTTTTTGTAGACTGCTTTTTGAAAGTGAAATAGAGACTTTCATTGATACTTGAACTATTGACCTGGCTAGCGCTAACGCTTTGCAAGGTGGAGACTGGTCCGCTTGAAATCGCTAGAGTTGAGAAGGGTCTGCTAATCATGGTACGAATTCTCTGTTTAGGTTAGTATACTACCGAAGCAGTTATGCCGACAACAGCTTATATAGCGGAGGTGATTGCCGACACTATCTATAGGATAAGCAGCTAGATCGATTCCTAACAGGAGAGTGACTATGCGTAACAGTAAAACAATTGGACCGCTTCGCCCCTTGGCTTGGCTGATCATCCTTGCCCATTTCTATTCCGAAATCTAGACAGATCACTCGGAGGAGCCGGATCTCCATCTCTAGAACAGAATAAAGCGGCGATCCAATGCCAAAGCTAAATTGCTCCCGATCTTAGGCCCAGTCGAAAGAAGATTGCTTATTCAAAAGAGTGGAGTTCGGGGTATTGACTCATAAGTAATTTACGTGAAAGTAATGGAATGGGCAACAAATCGCCTCACTCCTCGCCTACTGATCTTCCTCCAAGAGATTCAATGGGACTTGGTCTCGATGTAAACTAAAGAATTAACTGAGTCCGGTATTCCCTTATGAAGTGCTAATGCAGTCGATTTCTTCACATCTTCGGTTGCGAGTTCAATCGGACTTTTTTCTAGTCTTGCCTTACTAAAAGGTATTCCCATATCGGGTGAATGACCAGATCGAGATAAGTTGGCCTTCTCTTCATCTATCCGAATCCTCAATAGAAGGACGACGATACTCGAAGACTTTCCACTTTCTGCAAAAGAGGGAACCTTCCCATAACTAACTCTCAAACGTGATAAAAGCCCTCTTTTCGGCACCTTCACGCTCCTTCTTGAAAAGGGGTCCAACCTTATATAATGGGGTTTTGCTTCGTCTTTCTCCTTAGGGACGGACCTCGACTCACTACATGAAGGAGTAGACCAAGGCGAAGAACTTCAACTTAACGCATATATCGCATAGAAGATAAGACTGCATTGGAAGCTTGATGAGCGAGTCAATCAGTTCAGGCAGGTTCAGCTAGTTCTAAGCCAATCTCTAAAGTTAGAAGTTCAGATTGAGCAATTTCATTTTACAGAGCTCCAAGCTTTATTCTTCGTTAGTAGCTCAAATCCAAGCCGAGCCTAGCTTATCTTTCTTGTTGGAATTGTCTCGAATCGAAAGTTCCATCTTCAAAGAGATAGAAAGACCGGGGCAGGCATTAGATGCTTGAACATTCACTTCGTTCGGTCTTCATATTTAATTGAGGCTTCCTGCTTCAATAGAAATGAAACCTTTCTGACTTAACTTAATCAAGATTCAGCTCGAGTAAAGGAAGGTTGAGCTAGTCTTTGTCTAGTCAATCAAGTAGCTTTCCTTCGATTCCTTCTGACTGATCAAATCTGCTCTAAATGACTACCTCGATGTCCACGTCCGCCCGCGCCAGATCTGAGCTTTCGTGATAGGTGAAAGAACCTTTTCCGTAGGGGATAAAAACTGACTATACGTTAAGTTAACTAAGCCCTTGTTGGTAAGGAAGGCTATTGAAAGACCTAAAGGAAGCTATTAAGAGGTTGGGCTTGGCAGGTGGTTTTTCCTAAACCTCAAAAGGGACTCTTGGAGATTGACTTGGGATATCTTTGACTATATTTATAAAGGTTCGATATTTCACTAAAAAGATAGAAAAGGAGGGTGAATCTGGTCCTCAAGGGTATGACCTATAACTCAAGACCTGCCATTCTCTTTACTCCGACAGGCGAATCACTACTAACGTAGACTACCGTACTTTTCCAACCCACCGCCCTCAGCTTCAATTCAATCATTCCTTTCCTTCTACTTCTGCGTGAGAATCTTCCTTACCCACCGTCCTAGCTTCGTAGTCTAGGTGTGTCTATACGGAGTGATTAAGCCTTCAATGCTACGGCTTATAAGAGGACCCCCCATATCCAGCCCAGCACCACAAAGCCTCATAGAGGTAGAAGTCTGGAATGGAAGTAAACTAGCTCTGATTTTTCTCATTCAAGCCCTCGAATCCTATCCTTCTTTTTTAACTTGATGAAGTTACTTGGCGCTGTTATGATAATGATAACACGAGCTAAGGTTGGTAAAAGGAGAAAGGCGCATAGGATCAGATCACTTGCTCATACACCACAGCGGGCACATTGACTGGCTTACTCCAAAACATAGAACAAAGATTAGATTCCTTCATTCTTGAATCGGGGAAAGACACGAACCCTTCTCCTATAGTACCTTCCATTCCCTCTTTTGTTTTGTCTTCTCGAGCGAGTTATATAGATTCCATAAGCCAAAAGAAGAAGCCTTTAATACGATCCATGAAACAAGGGCCTAACTCTTGCTA
Source organism: Vigna unguiculata (assembly GCF_037176805.1). NCBI lineage: Eukaryota > Viridiplantae > Streptophyta > Magnoliopsida > Fabales > Fabaceae > Vigna > Vigna unguiculata. The sequence goes on along the minus strand of NW_028197052.1, from coordinate 12,677 downwards.
TGACACCAATCTTACTTTGCTTCCTATCTATGGGTTGAAGTAATACTTATTTCGAACGTAGAGTAAGCCAACCCTCAAGGTCCCTTCATGCAATGACATTCCCATAAAGATAGAGTAAGGAGTCCTCTCTTGTCCTACTCAAGGGGTGCAGTAGGTTTGTTTTTCCCTCCCCTCAACTGATTGCGAGGCCCCCTATAAGACTGTGCTATCTCTTCCTCCTTGCAGGTCCAAGCACAAGGCGAGCCTATCCTTGGGATCCTAGCTTTCTTTGCAGCAGGGGGCCAAAACCACCGTTTCACTAGCTCTTTCGACATCCTGCCGGGAATATGGATCCGTATCCGTCACTCACTCTATTAGGCGGCTACCTGATCGTTAACAAGTAGAAAAGTAGTTTCACAGCGCTGGATCCTGCTTCTTTCATGGTCCAAAAGAGCAGGTTGGAACGAACCTATCTAAACCCATCCATCTTCATTCGATCGATATGGGATCCTTATTCCTTATATAGAATTCATAATAATCTTATATGTTTAACCAGCGGATAGGCAACTACACTCCCTTTTGTATGCATGCTGGTAAGACTGATAGACTGTAATTCTATCCCTTTTCTTGAAAGAGCATATATGATGGTTATGAATGGATAAATGCAATGATTGATCCCACAGCGCTTTATTTAGCAAGCCATACAGTAGGTAGATTCTATTAAAACAGACCATGATATAGACAAGGGGCTAGATCGTGATAAGGGCATTCTAGAAAAAATCCCTAATGAAATGGAGAGTCGCCGGCTCAGGCACGCGGTCAGAGTCCCGGGCTGGGCACCTCCTCACTGCTTGTGGCGTGAACGGCATTGAATAGAGTCTGAGACCTCGATCTCAGTCAACAAAAACGAGAGTTTTCTCTGTTAGTTGACCAATGACTCATTGAATGAGTCAAAGATGGCTTCAGGTGTCCTTTTTCTATCTCCTAGCCCGCTCTTCGATCTCCAGAGAGAAGACCTCCGCACTGACAACAAAGGCTTGCAATGCATTTATTACTCCACGTAAAACAGCAACTAAGTAAGGGCTCCGACTCGACTTACATGACCGCTGCAACAGATTCAGCTTAATACCCCGATTCAGGAACAGATTCCTCAAAGGAAACAGATTCACCTTCTGATGCTTTCGATTTTGACTCTAGACCAGACCTGGATGGACGAGGGACTCGAGGAAGAAAAGAAGTCCCGGCTAACTCCTATCTATCTTGACCGAGAAAAAGTTGTTCAAGAGGCTCAGCTCATATGGATTTGGGTTTTTCCGCTTTTGCGAATTCAATCAATCTCTTCTCCAACTTATGTTTCTTCCGCTTCGATCTCTGAAGCATCCCTATAGTGCAAAGACTGATCAATCCTTCACAGTCCCTCTTTCTCCTAGCACTAAGCATAGAAAGCTCTCATCTCACAAGAAAGCAAAGCCTTTTTTTCTTTCCCCGAAGCTACGTGTAATCAATTCTGAGCTTAGACTAGAGCAACTCCCAAACAAAGCGTTCATATTAGTAGTGTATATATTAGGCCATTTCACCTGAAGGCGAGGAGCGATAGGAGTGAACGACTAGCGCGAAAGCTCTTTTCTTCCTGGTTCCCCGCCAAGCTAATAATCAGCAGTTGCTGCTGTCTTAGAGACCGAACAAAGACCAGACCGGATTGAACTTTATAAAACCAGTGCGTGCTACCGAGTCCCTAAAAGGAAAGTGTTATGTATTGCTGTATATAGCACTTTCCTTTTAGGGATGGAATCGAGAGGGAAGAAAGAGTCCGGTTTCAGAGGCTTGATCAACTTTGTTCATGGATCATCAACAAATCCCTAAATGCTTCTTTATATTGTCGCCACGGAAAAGGTTCAGGTAGGGAGAACTCTGAGATTAGATTCTAAAGTTTTAGAGAGTTTTTTTGAAAATCCATCTCCACCTATTTGTGCCCTTCCTCCCAAAAGCATTCCGGCATCTGTTATTCCTGGTCTCACCTGTGAAGCAAAGTAGGACAAGGGAGAAAGACATGGAATTGATAGGGAACCGTAGCCAAGTGGCTAAGGCATGAGTCTGCAATACTTCTATTCGTCGGTTGGAATCCGACCGGTTCCTACAGCGCCGCGCCATTCCACCCATCATTTTTTTACTTAGTGGATAGAACGGGGGCCGGAGCTTGCTCCTTCGTACTAGTGTAGTGGCTTAGCTGCCTGAGTTTCCCATCCTTACCATATTCCTATTCCTTAGCACAAGCACTCAGTCAGTCTACTACCTGTAGGTCGAGTTCAATTACATCGAACCTTATGTTACCTACTTTGACTCATATCTTAGGTATACCTCAATACAAGACAAGCACAGGAAAGGATATTCAATCAAAACCGGGCTATCGCCCTATTCTCTCTCAATTGCCTATCCTTTATAGACGAGGGGTTCGCGATTAGCAAGATCGGCTTCTATATCACTTATCAGGGCTCTGTAGACTTAACTGTACTTTCTCCGGCTAGGAAGCCTTTGGTGTCCATGGATATGGATGTAATTTTACCGATTAAAGCGATTAAAAGCCTGAAAGATGCGCTGTCCTAAGCCTTAAGTTAAGGGAAGGGACATTTCATTTCAATCAACCTATTAGTAAAATGTGAGAATGAGCGGACAGGCCGATCGGATAAGATTCTTTTCCTTTACGGAGGGAGCTTACGGACGGGCCAAGCTCTTTATGACTTCTTTGACGCAGATTGAAAGTCTAGTTTGACAGTCTTCGACAGATCTTTTTTTTTCGGGGTCTTCCCTACCCCCTATAAGGTAAGGCAAGTAAACTCGTCCTTGGGAAGTCTAGCTTTGTCCTTCTGAGTCTCGTCCTTTATAGAACTTCCTAACATTCTTTCGTTCGTTATATAGCGATAATCGCCCTTATGAGGCACTTTCACTAGGTTCTCATTTCCGAAAGAAGAAGAGCATGTTTAGGAGCAGCCCCTGAGTGAAGAGCAAGCAAACTCCGCCCCTATCTGCCGGCTATAGGTCACGAACTATAAGACCAAGGAAAGCAACCTCTCGTTAAACCGCTTTAATGTTGCCTTTTTGGATATCCAAGAGAAGATAAGGCTGGCTTGGGGCTAACCCTTCCTGACAAGGAATTTCATGACGGGCTGACCTTTTCCTAGCCTTTACCAAACGATTAGCGAAATTAAATCGAGGAATCAAGGACGATTCGATGACTCTCTCCAATAGATCTCGATTTGCGGACGATGTCGTTAAAGAGTCGACACCGCTTTGCACAAGAATCGGTTCTTTGTATGGATGGACAGAAGGGCTCAGCCAGACCCGGTTCAATTCGTTTTTTGCGGGAATACCAGGTTCAAGTTCAAGGGAAGATAAAAGAAAGCGTAACTCTTTGCTTGTTGTCCTCTGACTCTTTTAGCCTGCCTTGTGGAGGTCTCTCGGGTGTCTACGGCGGATCCGATCAGTCTCGTGCGAAAAGAAGTCTTTTCCGATCTTCCACTAAGAAAGGTATCGTCACGACAACTAAATTTGCCCGGTAAACTAGTCGGGGCTCCCCATGGTTTAGTAAGAGGGAGGGGATAATGTCTATTCATCCGGGGGTTCATTTCATTCATTATGAACTAAAAAAAAAAGTGTAAGGCTGATTAGTGAGGTCTTAAAAACTTCATACAATGAATGATCAGCCATTCCATTTGTGCTTTCAGCAAGTAGGCGACGCGAATCTATGGTTTCTATGTTTCAATCGGGTACCAATTGCTTGGATGCGTTTGAAAGCCTCGAGATTCCTTTCAGAAAAAAATTCTTTCTAGGTTTGTCTTGTGTCTCCGTAACAAATGGTCCATTTATTGATGGGCGAACGACGGGGATTGAACCCGCGCGTGGTGGATTCACAATCCACTGCCTTGATCCACTTGGCTACATCCGCCCCTACCCCCAGGTTTGAGTCTCTATCTACGATCAGATTCTTTATGAACCCCCTATGACCGCTATCAAAGAGAAGCTTTTTCCTAGACTATCACTATAGTAGTAGCAAGTCTATTTCTTGTTTTTTGGAATTAGGGGAAGCAAAGCTTCAAACAAAGAGGTTGGGCTGTTCACTTCATTGATTTGACTTCACTTTACTTAAGATTAAAGATAGGGGCCGGGCGGGCAGTGAAGGCTCGTTTAGTAGAAAGCAAGCTCCGCTTTTTGAAGCGAGCCCCTAGAAAGCCTTTGCACGCTAGCCTCTTGTAGTTGAGGGTTCCAAACCTGCGCACCCCTCAACTACAAGCTAGCTTTGAAGCCCCTACTTTATGGATGATGGATTGTTGGGATATTAGAAGAAGCCCCTTTCTACAAACCTTTCTAGAATATATAGAAGGGAAGCTCGAAGAGCTTTCTTCGCATGCTTGAGCTTTCCCCTTTCTATTAGTAAGGTTGTCAAAAGGTAGGTTTCTTACTAAGTGCTTGTGCTAAGGAGCTTCTTTCTCAAAGTCAAGTTTATCGCTTCTTGCTTTAGAAAGATTGCAGGGGCGCGCGCCCTTCCTTCAGCCGGCTCCGCCCTATCTATTCATCTCTTTATTTTCTCAAATGGATCTTTAGGGATCTCTCTTGTTCATAGATCTTGAAACCAGATCAAGATCCATTTCTCAATATATCTTTCTATCTATCGATAGATAGAAAGATATAGATCTCTATCTGGATCTATCTCCATATCTAAGAAAGAACACTTAAAGGGCGTAACCAACGGAAGGTTCTCACCCTGTCCCCGACATTGTTCTCCGACGATGCCCCCTGGGCGAAAGGGGCCACCATTCTCTTTCTTTCGTTCCGATCAGGACAAGTGGGTTGGTTTCGTCCTTCTATCTACGCAATTCTCTGTCTTCGTTCGTGATCATGTTGGGCGAAAGGTAGTTGTAGAGGAGCGGCTGTTAAACGGCGATTCCCCCCTTTCCATTGAAGTAGGGGGGGCCTCCTTCCCCACCATTCCGGCCTATTATTGAGGGGGATTTTACCTATGCTGAAGGTTGCTTGCTTACCAAGCCACCCACTTGAGAAGCTAGTCGCCAGAAAGAAGCGGCGAGGACGCGAAGCTGTCTACGAAGCTTCCCTCCCCCTGTAGTCGAAGTACTCGGCGCTACTTTGATTCAAAAGGTTCCCGACTTTATCCGGTTTCCGCAACCGTAATCATTTGTCATTCCGATTACTTCATCCATCAACCTTTTTTTCAATAGCGGTACGCTCTAAAGTAAAGGATAAGCTTGCATTCTAGAAGCGGTAGCTTCCCGCCTCCTTCATTTCTACTGCCTCCTTCGGTGATAAAAGTTCCCTTCCCTTTTCTAAAATGCCCGATTGGTCTGCCTCAGCAAATGTACAAAGTGGACCGCTGTTTGGCTGACCCTCTTCTTCCCATTTGGGTTGGGTTGACCCAGAAGTCAAGTAAGAAGGAATGGAACCACTGGAGAGTCGTCCGCAGTTCACACTTGGGCAAAGACGACTGAGTTTGGAAGCGGAACACGAACCGATTTCCGCTATTCCGGGTTCTTATTGAGCGTAGCGAAATCAAGGTTTATTAGAAAGTCAGCGAAGTTTCTATGGTGTTCTACCTTTGCGTAGTCTCGGTCCACAGTGGAAGGCTCCGTACCGACGCCTCACTACTACTGAATTGAATGAATGGCTCAGCGATTTCATAACCTGAGCTTTCCTTAACCAGCTGACCTTACTTCGTAACCTTAACGTACTTTCTTTCTTACTATATCATAGGCCTTCGCCACTTCAAACGGGCGCTTCGCCCTTTCTTTTTTTTATTAGAAAAAAACGGGGCCTTACTTATTCTGTTCAGGGAGGATGAAAGACAAAGAAAGGGATCAGGGGGCTTATTGATCGGAGAAAGGGAAGGGACTTATTGGACCTAACTGAGAAGGAGACATAAAGGGATCACCTTACCTTATCTTGAGTGAGAGAGGCAAGTCGCAAGGCAAAAAGCTTAGTCGTTTTCAACTCCGAGAGTGACTTCACTTACGGGATTTCTATTTCATTCAGAGCCTGTTCCGGGCATTGAGGGCAGACGAAGACTAAGAATACTTTCGGATAGCACGTGAGATCAACTACTTAGAATACGCTACCATCTGTCTTCGATTATGCTCGTTCTACTTTGAGGGAGAGATCGCTCCTTTAAGGAGACGGGATTCTACTATTCTATATGAATATGATCCCACCACTTGAAACTGATTCAACACCATTCTTATTCCAAGAGAAAGAAGAGCAAGAACATCGCTTATTCTGCAGCAACCTTCCTTTATGCCTCTGTCGTCTTCGGGCTAAGGCCTGCTGAGACAATAGATAGTCAGGCAGGTGGCCTAGCCCTAAGGTGATTCTCGCTCCGACTTTGATTTTTGATTCGCGTAGTGATAAAATCATTTCCGATTGGCTTTCTTTGTTTGCTTTCCTTTCCCTAAACTTAATCGAATCTTTCTGCCCCATAAGAGAAATTGGCTTTTTCTGGTGAAAACTTAGATGTTGAAGCATGGGCGGCCGTCGATCGATGAATTGAGAAAGAGACCGGGGATTCCATTTCAATAGAGAAAGCTATCGATGGTCGCATTGGGACGGGAACAAGAGCAATTCTTGGTCCCACCAAACCATGCCATGAACAGTCGACTCAACCAGGGGATATTTCAACTAAGACTCATTCCGTCTATTGCTCTACCTTCCTCCAACAGATTGAATTGCATCGTTTATTCCTATTCCTTCCGGCAAAACTAGCTGCTGACTCAACCTCCCCTCGGGTCTACGCCCTCTTTGTTTTAGCATCGGCGATTGAAAGAGAGTAGGAGCGCATTCTCTCCATCTCAGTGGGAAAGTCTATCGCTCTCAGCAGCAGTTCCTTGGTCATACCCTCGGTGATGACTAGCAGTCCTTCCTGATTGAGTTCTCACCCTCTATGGATAGATCAAGAGTTCCGGCCCGGCTATGATTCCATCAACAAACCCGATTCGGTATAAAAGCTTAGCTTCTATTACAATAATCTATTTTGAAAAGAGCTATCCTAAAGCTTGACAGGTCTCCCCGACTCTGTTTTTCACTCGAAAACCGAAAGCATAAGGATGAGCCTTGGGCCCCCTTTCCCAAGAGCAGAAGGAGCGTTTAGATACTGTACCTGTGCGTGCAGGAGCAAGGACGAAAGGAGAACAAGTCGCAGGAGAAGCGTTGAAGAAGCAGTAGTTTAAGCCATTGATCCTGCAGCTTATCAAAATAAGCACCAGCAGACAGAGGTAGATACAGAGCCATAGGCAAACCTTCATGATCGATAGCCTTTTTTTATGAATACGACCCTCGTGCTCGAGAGGCGGATCCAAAGGCAGTCGCTTACCTAGGAGCATACTTCGGTGTAGCATATATAGCGGCATACCCCTTTGACCTAGGTGGAAAAGATATCTATTGAAACCCACCATAAGTAGTATCTGGGGAGACAGCTGCGGATACAGATTTACCATAAGCAAAAGCGGCTACTGAGGCGAAGGCAAATAAGGTTCCGTTCCGAAAAAGAAATGGAAATAAAAAAAAGGTCTGATCCAATATTTTGCTTTCTTGTTGTCTTGAATTGTTATAGAACGGCTTTCTATTTATATAAGGTATAGTTGGTAGGATGAAGTGGGATGTGAAGCCTTAGTGGATATAGCAAGTGTGCCGGGGATGCGGCTCGGGCGTAGTAGGTCTGGACGCCTAGCATGAAACAGCCTTCTCTGGTAGCGGCACTAGACCTTAGTATAGTATCTCTCTAGCTTCCAGTCTATATCAAATAAAAAAACGTAGTTAGCAGAGGTAAGTCTGTCTGGCGTTCCCTCGCGTAAAGGGCGACTTTGGCATCGGCTCTCTGGCCTCAAAACCACACCCGAAGGAAGGCCAGCCCAGAGCCCTTCGAGGCTAGGAAACTCTTCTTATTTTGGCCAGCCATCGGGAAGACCAGCAAAGGCAACTTCCAAGTCAGCGGGTACTAGCCTGACAGCCCGACCTCACTCAGGAATAGACACTTGAAAAAGGCCCTCAATCAAAAGAGTCTCTTTCCCGGAAAACTATCCTCTCGCTCCTCGATCTCGAACTTATATGGTCCATTGTCCTTGAAAATAATTGACAGCGAGTTGTAACCAGCGGTTAAGGCAATCCACTTCTTGCTTTGTGGGACTGGGGCCATTCCCCCCGTTTGCCTTTTCTGAAGCTCAATCGTGGATGAGTCGTTCTACAAAAGACCCGGCAGATGGAATGCCCTTCGGAAACTTGTCGGATTCCTCCTGAATAAGGGGCTTGATGAGCTTGGCTAAGTCGGATTTGATAGTCCGACTGCGTTCCAAATCAAGCTGAAAAGGATCCTCGGGTTATCGAATATCATAAAAGAGAAGAATGGTTGTTTCGATAATCAGAGTAGCGATTAGTCGTATCAATCGCAATGGAAAGCCCATGAACTACAATAGCCTCAAAAAATTATATTCCATAACCTGACTTTCGAAAGCCTTACCCTTCGACTCGACAGTCTTTCATAGCCTTCCTTATGCTTCTCCTTCATCAGATCCTTCTGTTCTGTAGACTAGGTCTTGAAGAACCTATTATTTTGAGTCTTCGGCCCTTCGCTCTAGTCATTACTGCTTTCTGGTCAGTATCAGCCCCTGGCATCTTTTCTTCTTATGAATCGTCAGTCACACAAAAGCAGGACTCATTTTTTCCACCCCAACCGGCACCGGTCCATTGGCTGTAGGAACTGGATCCGATGAATCTCCTCGCCATCCTGCCAGTCCTAAGGACTCAGACTATAAAGCCGCACTCATCTCTTGAAAGGAATCCCCTCGAAAAACTCGCCTGAAGGTGTTCAACTCGGGCTTGAAAAGCACTTCCTGCCACGTCGGTTAGCTGGAATATGGACTCCACTGTACAAATCTAAAGCCTTAGCCTCTGACCCCTTATATTGATATTGAAAGGCATAGTTTAATATTTTCATAACCTTCCAAACGGCACAGGCACAACCATCACTGGCAACCCGCTCTGTCTCGTATGAAGAATGGGCAACGGGCATTCATGGAACAACTGGGACTGGAAAGGCAGTCAACTCACTCCGCATTACCTCGGGTCATTGGTCACAATCGAGTCAGCTCTACTCACTGGTCTATGGAAACTAGCCCCTCTGTCCCTGACTTCCCCGGACCAACAAGCAAAGGATGAGACTTGACTTTGGACCGCGAAAGAATTTGACTATGAAAGGGCGCGTTAGCAACAAGCAACGGGTGAGCTCGCTGGCGCGAAAGCCGTATAGCGTAAGTGCATTCGTTTTCTTGCTGCAGCCGTTTTCTTGGTGGGTAGTCGAATGAAGGTCTTAGAGATGGGGCTCGGGGCCGAAATAGGCGGAAAGAGGTGGGTTTAGCACCGCTTTTCCAGTTCGATAGGCAGGAGAGGGGGCTTGGTCCTCGGAGCTAGACAATGGAAAAGAAGGCTTAGACGCGCATCAGAAGCACTCGATTCATAATAAGATTGGATTGCCTGGGAGATGTAGCCAGAGAGCTGTGGATTTGAGTTCTTGCTTGTTGAATAAAAAAGTCTTTACAAATGTAGCTAAGGGGCTCGAAAGCTGCGAAGAAAGTACTCTTACTAAAGTGAAGCGCGCAAAGAGAACAAAGAAGATGGTGAGAGCGACGTGGGGCGCTCCTCTTTACCCAACATTTGAGAATTCGCAGTATGGTTGAACCCGGGACCTGATCCACAGGCCTTGGAACGACTCTCTCCCTTTTAGCGCCGGCAGGAGATAGATTGATTTAGAGGAAAGAAGGAAGTTTCTCTCCTTAGATTATATATATAGCCCAGATATAGAAATAGAAAAGGACATTCTAGAAAACTCTCCTCTATCTAATTCAATCCGAGTCCTATGTGACTAGGGACGGCCACCGCCCTCTTTCGTGGGAAGACTTTGGACTCAATCTCTATTCACGTAAGAAGAAGGACGCCATCTTGAATATTGAGGAGGCTCTTACCTAGACCTACTATCAGGCTATGGTGAGATCGAGCAAAGAAGAGCCTATTACAGTAAGATTCAAGTATTCTTTCCCTTTCCCCAGCTGCTGAGAAGGCCATGACGAGACTAATAAGGCCTTGTTCCTCTTCTCTCTTGCCAACTTCAAATGAAAATCGGAGATTCCCTTCCCTCATCCGCTCTCACTGCTCATCCTATCCTACCCTTGGCTGCTATGCCATCCTGATAAGATATCAAAGAGAGAACTGGGAAAGAATCCACAAAAAGGGAGCCCCCCGAGCGTAAGGCTCTCTTATCCCAGCGAGGAAAGACAGGGGGCGAAAGGGATATGAGTATAGAGTGATTCAGATACCTTACCTATGGAGTAAAAGAAGAAAGAGATAAGTAAGCGGGAGTACTATTCTAAACTATAGCTATAGGAAATAAAGTCCCTTTCAGAAGGGGGTCTATCGCCTTAAGGCTCATTGAAGGACAGATGGCCTTCCCTAGCCCCTTTCGCCTGCTATTAGGTTAATCACGCACCTAAGAGAGCTTATTTGGACTCCTCATTCTATCTGGAAAGGACCTATTAGACGTCTAACTTATCCCAATCAGTCTTATCAACTGAAAAGAAGGAAGTGTGACGCGCTCTCTTAAGCTTGCCTGTCTACCTTCTCAAAGAAGAAGACGCAGAATGAAGCAAGAAATTGAGAATCTCCCCTGTTCCTCGCTCCATTTGTCAAGCCTTCTCTTCTTTCTATCGCATTGAATAAGATCTCTCTGCCCTTCTGTAAGCGACTATCCCATCCCGTTCCTTTCTCTTTATTTTCTTGATTGAAATGTCTCCTTCCTGCCCTTAGAATATCTTACTAGCCTAGGGAAATTATAATGGAGGGAATAGCTTGAAGCTTCTTAAGCTCACCCTATTTTTAATAGAAAAGAAAAAACTAAACAAGCAACGGCTAATTGAGACTCTTATAGATTAGCGCAAAAAAATAGATTATTTAGAAAGAGTTTCTTTGTTGTTGTTTAGTTAAGCCTCCCGGACTATCAAGCAACAAGGAAGAAACCCCGGTAGATTAAAGTATATACTACCGCTACAGACAACAAGCAAGAGCTTTCAATTCGATCAGAGAGTTCTATCTGAGAGTGAGAAAGACTTTATTCCTTATTCAATACCCAACCCTTAAAAAAGGTATATTATGTTTATCCTTGTGAAATGCGCCCTTACTACTTACACTTAACACTAACAAAATCTTCAATTGAAATAAAGCTCCTCAAGGATAAAAACCCTCGGTAACCGGCCGCTACGACCCCGCAAGGCACTACTGTAGCACTCATTGGCCCTAGATTTATGTCTCAACTATCAGAGCTTTCATTCCAGATCAGATTCAGATTACGTGTTTGTGTTATATACGCAATTATATGTTGCTGGTTCGGTAAGGCTCCAAGTAGTATTCCCTCTCCCCTCGTACCAACGCTAGTTGCAGTCGCTAACCTCTGGGTCGTAGAGCTGTTTCCGGAATTCTAGGAGGGGTAAATGACCTTTGGTCTTTCTTGTCACGAGCTGGGCTCGAACCAGCGCTTTCCAGATTAAGAATCCGGATTTCCAACCTTCTGATCGTGACTTTTGTTAACCCGGTTCGTCCTTCTCGTCTTACTATAATGGACTACATCCGGGCCGCCTAATAAATGTCTTTTTTTTAAGGTGCCTATAGAAACTGTTGGATATAGGAGACAGCTTGTAGATAATAAGGGCTCATTATGCCCAGCTCGAGGAGGGAGTTGTATATGTTTTCCAGTACTGGAAAATCTTCAACGTCCCCATGCAGGTGGTCGGCTACCTGCTGAATAGTCACCCCCCCGGGCAACGGTACACCTGTGAAACGCAAGAGAGTCTCGAGTTTCGTGGAAATGAGCTCCTTAACGGAATCAAAAGCAAAGTCGGACGTGAATCAGTAACCGTTGTTGGTGTTTGCCGGTGATTGGTCTTTAACGGATGCAACTATTGGTGGTTGTTCTGCTGCAACCGAATCAACAGGATCTACTGTTGCAAGCAGGGTGGCTTTGTGGGAAAAAAGGCTTTGAAAGCGGATGCAATTGAAAGAAAAGAGAGTGACAAAACTGACGGGAATAAGGTTAAGCCAGACCTGACCCGAGGGTGACGGAGATTAGTGTGCTACCTTTTTGGGTAGCAATTAGTTAGAGAACGTGGGCAGCATTGGCTTAGGAAAGGGCGGGTTTCGGTCTGGGTGGTTTACTAAAGGTAAGGGCATTATGTAGCAAAGTGGACTTACCATTGCTATTATAAACTAAAAGAAAAGGGTTGTTCTCCTAACTAAGATTCCTTTCCTAGCCTATTCAATGTGGTCATGTAATATAATTCAATGGGAAGAGGATAGAGTACCGAGTACGAGAGCCAGTTAGTTGCTAACCGGAAGAGAAGGGAATCGCATAATTTCATCCCATTTGGTTTGGTTGCTAGCGAGTGAGGCGCAGATGGGCTTATGACCTCGAAGCTCCAGCTTACTTCGCTTCGGGGTTTAGCTATGAACCGTAACTTCAATCGATCGGTCTCGCCTGCCAGTAAGAAGCTTGACCGGGCAAATGCAGAATCATCATAGGTAAGAAGCACAACACCATGTTCCCTCTTTCCTGTCGCAACTAGTCCCCTTCTTCTGTGAGCTAGGTCCACGGTTGCTACTTC
>NW_028197051.1:37500-46494 GCF_037176805.1 Vigna unguiculata | reverse complement strand
ATGGACAAATAATAAAGTCATATATCTCACTTTAGTGTGGAAACGTAAGAATTAGCTTATCGTGTTAAAAAAGATTTACTTGATTTTATATTAATATTGCTTTTTTTTATAAAAAAGAAGACTAAATAAAGTCGAGTTGTTATAAATGGGTCATTGGGGTGATAAGCGAATATGTCTGCATTTACTTATTTAAATAGTCATAGAGAAAGTTGTCAACCCCTTTCGTCTCCCCACCATTGCGTATTGTTACTTATCCGGTATAGAATAAATCTGTTTCTTTGATTTCGACAAATATGATTGTTCCATTTTCCAAGAGAATCTACTGAAAGGCTATATTCATTTTTTTCCAGTGCAATAAAGTTACATAGTGTCTATTTTTTGTTGAAGGGGTATTTTTTCATGGGTTTACCTTGGTATCGTGTTCATACTGTTGTTTTAAATGATCCGGGCCGTTTGCTTTCTGTTCATATAATGCACACAGCTCTAGTTGCTGGTTGGGCCGGTTCGATGGCTCTATATGAATTAGCAGTTTTTGATCCCTCTGATCCTGTTCTTGATCCAATGTGGAGACAGGGTATGTTCGTTATACCTTTCATGACTCGTTTAGGAATAACTAATTCGTGGGGCGGTTGGAATATCACAGGAGGGGCTATAACGAATCCGGGTATTTGGAGTTACGAAGGTGTGGCCGGAGCACATATAGTGTTTTCAGGCTTGTGCTTTTTAGCGGCTATTTGGCATTGGGTTTATTGGGATCTAGAAATCTTTTGTGATGAACGTACTGGAAAACCTTCTTTGGATTTGCCAAAAATTTTTGGAATTCATTTATTTCTTGCAGGGGTGGCTTGTTTTGGTTTTGGCGCATTTCATGTAACAGGATTGTATGGTCCCGGAATATGGGTGTCTGATCCTTATGGACTAACTGGAAGGATACAATCCGTAAATCCCGCGTGGGGTGTGGAAGGTTTTGATCCTTTTGTTCCGGGGGGGATAGCTTCTCATCATATTGCGGCAGGAACGTTGGGCATATTAGCGGGTCTTTTCCATCTTAGTGTGCGTCCACCCCAACGTCTGTATAAAGGATTACGTATGGGAAATATTGAAACTGTCCTTTCTAGCAGTATTGCTGCTGTCTTTTTTGCAGCTTTTGTCGTTGCTGGAACTATGTGGTATGGTTCAGCAACAACCCCCATTGAATTATTTGGTCCTACTCGGTATCAATGGGATCAGGGATACTTCCAGCAAGAAATATATCGAAGAGTTGGTGCTGGGCTAGCCGAAAATCAAAATTTATCAGAAGCTTGGTCTAAAATTCCTGAAAAATTAGCTTTTTATGATTACATCGGAAATAATCCAGCAAAAGGGGGGTTATTTAGAGCTGGTTCAATGGACAATGGAGATGGAATAGCCGTCGGTTGGTTAGGACATCCCATTTTTCGAGATAAAGAAGGACATGAGCTTTTTGTACGTCGTATGCCTACTTTTTTTGAAACATTTCCAGTTGTTTTAGTAGATGGGGACGGAATTGTTAGAGCCGATGTTCCTTTTCGAAGAGCAGAATCGAAATATAGTGTCGAACAAGTAGGTGTAACTGTTGAGTTCTATGGTGGTGAGCTTAATGGAGTAAGTTATAGTGATCCCGCTACTGTGAAAAAATATGCTAGACGTGCTCAATTGGGGGAAATTTTTGAATTAGATCGTGCTACTTTGAAATCAGATGGTGTTTTTCGTAGCAGTCCAAGGGGTTGGTTTACTTTTGGGCATGCTTCATTTGCTCTGCTATTCTTTTTCGGGCACATTTGGCATGGTTCTAGAACTTTGTTCAGAGATGTTTTTGCTGGTATCGACCCAGATTTAGATGCTCAAGTAGAATTTGGAGCATTCCAAAAACTTGGAGATCCAACTACAAGAAGACAGGTAGTATAACATTCTTTTGTTCTTTTCTACTTTTTTATAATTTTGAATTTCATATAAAGAACTAGATAAATCTTGATTGGAATCATTGCATTTATTCTTTTTTTTCTTTTCGAAAAGAGCCCCACCCCAAGAAACAGGTATGAAAGCTATAATTGTAAACCACGATTAAATTTATGGAAGCTTTGGTTTATACATTCCTCTTAGTCTCAACTTTAGGAATTATTTTTTTCGCGATTTTTTTTAGAGAACCTCCTAAAGTTCCGACGAAAAAGGTCAAATAATTTTTTATTATCTTAATTGAAGTAATGAGCCCCCAATAGGGAGGGCGCATTACTTCAACTAGTCCCCATGTTCTTCAAATGGATCTCTTAGTTGTTGGGAGGGTTGCCCAAAGGCAGTATATAAGGCATACCCAGTAAAACTTACAAGTAAACCAGATATAGAGATGGCAATTAGAGTTGCTGTTTCCATTATTTTAATTCTAAAGTTTCCAGATCACAATAGATCTATAGGATAAGATCCTTATATTTACAGCGGAATGGTATACAAAGTCAACAGATCTAAATGAATAAAAAAGAGTATTTATGGCTACGCAAACCGTTGAGGATAATTCTAGATCTGGTCCAAGACGAACTGTTGTAGGGAATTTATTGAAACCTTTAAATTCAGAATATGGTAAAGTAGCCCCGGGGTGGGGAACTACTCCTTTGATGGGTGTTGCAATGGCTCTATTTGCGATATTTCTATCTATTATTTTGGAGATTTATAATTCGTCCATTTTATTGGACGGAATTTCTATCAATTAGATTCACAAGAATCGAGTAATTAGTTTATAGAAAGTGAAGCCTTTAGGTTTCTTATTGTTTCTTAGTCTATTCCATGTTGATGTGGTAGTTTGATCGTAGAATTTCTTTGTTTCTGTATTTCCGGAATATGAGTGTGTGACTTGTTTTAATTGGTCCTATTGAAAGTACAGAACATAAAATGGGTCTGTCATCTTGATATAGATGGTTTTATTCCGTCAGATATTTAATCTAGTATCTGGAGCACGGAATATAGAAAATAGATTCTAAAAATCTTAATACTATGATTCATACTAAATATTTAGACCTCGCAACTGGATTTAAAAACCTTTTCAAAGAGTTCTAAAAATATATTGAAAAATTTTGATTCTTTCAAGCTTCTCCAGTTTGTCTTTATTTTGAGCAAAGGACAAACCTTTCCTTGAATTTTTTCATTATATTTTATCTATTCATTGAAGAAGTGATGATCCAGCAATTCTTACTCAGGGAATTTTTGGACTTCGATTAAAAATTGTTTTGAATCATCGTGGTTCTAGTATGAATCTGAGGTTTTTTTTATTCATTCATATGGTCCTAACAAGAGAATCCTTATCAATAATAAAAATTCAAGAATAAAGAAGACAGCAGTAAATTCACATTATACAAATAAAAAGAAGTAAAGAATATTCAAGAGGCCTTAAAAGATCACGATAAAGACGGGTGCGCCGACTTGATATTTTGGCATTATAACAAAAAAGAATAGCTTTCGGATTTTTATTTCTTTTTTATCGTAAGAGAAAATTAGAATCATAGGATTAAATAAAGCAGTTTCAAACTTTCTATTACGGATATCTGTTTTTGTTACAATCAATATTTGGGTATTTTTGTTTGAGCCGTACGAGATGAAATTCGCATATACGGTTCTCTGGGGGGGTTCCTTTGGGTTACCTATCTCAATAAAGTTTATGATTGGTTCGAAGAACGTCTTGAAATTCAGGCGATTGCCGATGATATAACCAGTAAATATGTTCCGCCTCATGTGAACATATTTTATTGTTTAGGGGGAATTACACTTACTTGTTTTTTAGTCCAAGTAGCAACAGGATTTGCTATGACTTTTTATTATCGCCCAACCGTTACTGAAGCTTTTGCTTCTGTTCAATATATAATGACTGAAGCTAATTTTGGTTGGTTAATCCGATCAGTTCATCGATGGTCGGCAAGTATGATGGTCTTAATGATGATTCTACACGTATTTCGTGTGTATCTTACAGGTGGTTTTTAAAAAACCTCGCGAATTAACTTGGGTTACGGGTGTAGTTTTGGCTGTATTAACTGCATCTTTTGGTGTAACTGGTTATTCCTTACCTTGGGATCAAATTGGTTATTGGGCAGTAAAAATAGTAACAGGCGTACCCGAAGCTATTCCTGTAATAGGATCGTCTTTGGTAGAATTATTACGCGGAAGTTCCAGTGTGGGCCAATCTACCTTAACTCGTTTTTATAGTTTGCATACTTTTGTATTACCTCTTCTTACTGCTGTATTTATGTTAATGCACTTTTCAATGATACGTAAGCAAGGCATTTCTGGTCCTTTATAGTGAATATGGGTCATAGATATTTGTAATCACTTCATTATCATTTTGTATTTTGGGGAGGATTTTTTTTCATTGCTACAATTATGGATTATAAAACAAAATAAAACATGTATTTAGATATTTTTCTTCAACTTAACAAAAATTGAATTTTTTTTACATACAAAAATAGTTGAAGGGAATTCTCCAAAAAAAATGGATTATGGGAGTGTGTGACTTGAACTATTTATTTGGCCGCGCAGATATATGACTTTATCTTATCTGCCACATTATAATTTACAATTAAATGTGTCTTTTTTCCAACCACCAAGCAAGGCTCTTACAGAGAGGGTAGGCTGGTTTTACTTGAAGAGAATCTTTTCTATGATCAGACTCGATTTTATTCTGCATCAACAGGCTCCATAAGATCCAGTAAAAGAAGTGATGTGATATAGTCTGAATTCTATATAGTATGACAACGCATTCATTTCCTATGCATTGATTTGATTTCTGATACTATTGGAGTGAACAAAGTAGATCTAAAGAACAACGCAAGTTAGGTTATATTAGTAACAAGTAAATTCTTTGTACATAAAAAGTATCAAGATTTTTTTTTGATAGGATAACAATTGCAAAGTTTGAGATCACCCAGAAAGCATTATCAACTTGAAAAGTCTACTCGGGTATTGAGCGTTTACTAAAATTTACTTAAAAAGAACTTAATTTTTTTTTCAATAAAAAATGGTAACTTTGGAAAAAGAGAATAGAATCAAGTTTCTTTTATTATTTAGAATCTTCATATATGTGTGGATAACACATACATTTTTTTCTAGTTTATTCTATAGATACAGTTGAAGAAAAATTTGATTAGTGCTCGAGCCGGATGATGAAAAATTATCATATCCGGTTCTTTTGGAGGATGGATCTATAAGAATTCACCTATCCCAATAACAAAAAAAACCTGACTTGAATGATCCTGTATTAAGAGCTAAATTGGCTAAGGGAATGGGTCATAATTATTATGGAGAACCCGCATGGCCTAACGATCTTTTATATATTTTTCCAGTAGTAATTCTAGGTACTATTGCCTGTAACGTAGGCTTAGCGGTTCTAGAACCATCCATGATTGGGGAACCTGCGGATCCTTTTGCAACTCCTTTGGAAATACTACCTGAATGGTATTTTTTTCCCGTATTTCAAATACTTCGTACAGTGCCCAATAAGTTATTGGGCGTTCTTTTAATGGTTTCGGTACCTACGGGATTATTAACAGTACCCTTTTTGGAGAATGTTAATAAATTCCAAAATCCATTTCGCCGCCCAGTAGCAACTACCATCTTTTTGATTGGTACTGTAGTTGCCCTTTGGTTAGGTATTGGAGCAACATTACCTATTGAGAAATCCCTAACGTTAGGTCTTTTTTAAAATTATAAGATTGGTTTCATTTTGAATTCATTTTGAAATAAAATATCATGACATCTGTATTGTATATCTAGGGAGAATTCTTTCTGAACCTACTAATCCCTAGATACATCTATTCCTTTTTAGATATATTCTGACCATTAGGATTTGTTCTAAATATTTAAATTACATATTTTGACCTTTCATTTTGAGTTTAGAAAAAAAAATCAATTTGAAAAAATCCTATGTCAATAGATTTCAATTTTATGCAAAATACTTTTGTATTTTTAAAATGTCCAATATAGATTTTCCATCTTCTACGCGAAAATGTTCAAATTTCAGAAGGTCTTCTTGACTGTTATTCAAAAGTTCTAATAATGTATGAATATTGGATCTTTTGAGACAATTATAGATCCTGGGAGGTAATTCTAATTGGTCAATAAAAATAGATTTCAATGCTATTTCTTTTTTATTTTTCCTTAGTTTATCTTTAACCAATATATCATGAAAAGTAAAAAGGGGCAAAGTCACTTTGTCTTGATTTTTTTCTAAATGAAAGTTATCTTCTTCTGCGTGTAAAAAGGGAAGAAATAAATCAATCAAATTTTGGGAGGCTTCATAAAGGGCTTCCTTCAGGAGTTAAACTTCCGTTTGTCCATATCTCCAGAAAAAGTATTTCTTGTTTTTCATTCCCATTGACATAAGAATGAATACTATAATTTACATTTCGAACAGGCATGAATCTAGCATCTATATCATAACTTCCGTCTTGAAAGTTTTTTAATGTTTTTATACGATACCCACGATTTCTCTCAATTTTTAATTCAATACACAAATTAACAGGTTCTGTTACGTTGGCTATATGTTGTCTATTATCAACGATTTCCACCGAGGGTGGTAAAATGATGTCTTGAGCGGTTATATATCCAGGACCTTTGAAAGAAATCCATGCGTCCTGTGTTCCATACATATTACTTTTCAATACAATTTTTTTCAAATTCATGAAAATTTCATGTACTGATTCTTCAATACCTATTATGGTAGAATATTCATGTGGTATTTTCTCTGATTTTACACGTGTGATACATGTTCCCTCTATTTCTCCGAGTAAAATTCTTCGGATTGCAATGCCTATTGTATCGGCTTGACCTTTCATAAGTGGGGACAGAATAAAGCGTCCATAATAAAGACGCTTACTGTCTATTCGTGATTCAACACATTTCCATTGTAGTGTCCGAGTAGAGACTCTTAATTTCTCTTGAACCATAGTAATTATTTTGATAAAACTCTTGACTTGTTTTTTTCTCTTGAACTATTTTTAATGTTTATTTTTAGTTTTATACACGTCTTTTTTTAGGAGACCTACATCCATTATGTGGCATAGGAGTTACATCTCGTATAAAATTTAATAGTATACCACTTCTACGAATAGCTCTTAATGCTGCATCTCTTCCGAGGCCAGGCCCTTTTATCATGATTTCTGCTCGTTGCATGCCTTGATCCGATACTGTTCGAATAGCATTTCCTGCTGCAGTTTGAGCGGCAAAAGGTGTTCCCCTTCGTGTACCCTTGAATCCACAAGTACCCGCGGAGGACCAAGAAATCACCCGACCTCGTACATCTGTAATAGTCACAATAGTATTGTTGAAACTAGCTTGAACATGAATAATTCCCTTTGGTATTTTACGAGTATAATTACGCGAACCAATACGTACATTTTTACGTGAACCTTTTTTAGGTATAGATTTTGCCATATTCGATTATTTCAATACAATATTTCATTAAAAAAAAAAAAATAAGATAGATCTAGGGTATGGAGATATCCATTTCATGTCAAAAACGGATCCTTTTCCAATTCTTTTCGAATTTGATATTCGATTTTTTCTATATTCTTTTTATTTGCTTTTGATTAATATCAAATACAATTTTTGAAATCAAAGTTAAAAGTTGAAATATCAATAATATTTAAAAAATGGATTTTTCATTTTCATAGAATAATATATATTCTAGATAATTTTATAATTTTCTCTCTTTTTTTATCTAGTCTATTTTTTTAGAAAGCTTCTGTTTGTTCAAATATTATCCTTGTCTTTGTTTATGTTTTGGATTGAAACAAATTACTATAATTCGTCCTCGTCTTCGAATCAATCGACATTTTTCACAAATTTTACGAACCGAGGCGTTTATTTTCATATTTTACATTCCTTAATTAGTTAATCCAAAATTGTGGAAGAAAATAAAGGTTCCTTACATTTTGAACGTCTATTTGAACGTCTATTAGTGGCTTTCTCAATAAAATAGAAAATAAAGTTGAGATTAAAAAACATCCTAATTCAATTGAGTGACTTCTCTTTTTTATTTTCTTATCGTATGTCCAGAAAAAGTATTGGAAACATATTCTAGAATAGAAATAAAAATCCAATTTGCATTAATTGTATATAAACCTTAAACCCCGGGCAAATAATTTATGGATAAGTTATTCATTTAGTAATTAAATCTTCGTGAATTTCCCTTTTTTTTACAATTCCAGTGAAATCCCTTCTTACATTCATCAATAAATATATCTATCTAAAAAAAATAGATATATTTCTATCTATGAGGGATGAAGTTCTATTAGAAACTTGCGTTTTATCTCTCTTTTTTTTTTTTACATAAATGAAATGGATACAAGTTTCTCATCGAATTCGGATATTAGAAAGATTACCATATATAACATAAAACTTCGCCGCCGATTTTTTCTAATCGAGCCTCTCGATCTGTCATTATACCTCTAGAAGTTGAAAGAATGACAATCCCCATGCCTCCTAAAATTCGAGGGATTTGTTGATAATTGTAATATATTCGTAGACCAGGTGTACTTATTCGTTTTAAATTGAAAAAACTTTTATATGATTCTTTTCTATTTCTTCGATACCGTAGAGTTAAAACTAAAAAATATTTGTCGTTTTCTCTATGTTTTCTGATGTTTTCAACAAAACCCTCTCGTAAAAGTATTTTTACAGTTTTTTCTGTAATGTTAGTAAAAGGTAATTGAACCATTCCTTTTTTATTCATGTCAGCATTTCGTATATAGGTTATTATGTTGGCGATAGTGTCCCTTCCCCATGGTAAACGAAAAAAATTGTTGCCTCTTACTTTTTATATAATCAACATACTCCTTACATAAAATGATATTTCTTATTTGTGTATTTTTTATCTATAGATAGATCTTTATAACTCATTATAGCTCATTGACTAAGTTCGTTGAAATTTCTATTGTGACTATCATCGACTATTGTAAAATAAACAATTCAAAAAATCGAATAAAAGAAGATATTCAA
>NW_028197051.1:27500-32500 GCF_037176805.1 Vigna unguiculata | reverse complement strand
ATCATAAGGAATTTGATTTTTCTATGGATTCCTCCGGATTGGATCAAAAACATTTCTTGAATGAGTTATTGAACTCCAGGGATGAATCGAAAAAGCACTCTTTATTGGTTCTACCTCCTCTTTTTTATGAAGAGAATGAATCTTTTTATCGAAGGATCATAAAAAAATGGGTCCAGACCTCTTGCGGAAATAATGTGGAAGATCCAAAACCTAAAATAGTTGTATTTGCTAGCAACAACATAATGGAGGCAGTCAATCAATATAGATTGATCCGAAATCTGATTCAAATCCAATATAGCACCCATGGTTACATAAGAAATGTATTGAATCGATTCAATTGCAACTTCGAATATGGAATTCAAAGGTATCAAATAGGAAATGATACTCTGAATCATCGAACTAGAATGAAATACACGATCAACCAACATTTATCAAATTTGAAAAAGAGTCAGAAGAAGTGGTTCGATCCTCTTATTTTGATTTCTCGAACGGAGAGATCTATGAATTGGGATCCTAATGTATATAGATACAAATGGTCCAATGGGAGCAAGAATTTCCAGGAACATTTGGACTATTTCATTTCTGAGCAGAATAGCCGTTTTCAAGTAGTGTTCGATCGATTACATATTAATCAATATTCGATTGATTGGTCTGAGGTTATCGACAAAAAAGATTTGTCTAAGTCACTTTGTTTATTTTTGTCCAAGTTACTTCTTTTTTTGCCCAAGTTTCTTCTCTTTTTGTCTAACTCACTTCCTTCTTTTTTATTTGTGAGTTTTGGGGGTATCCCCATTCATAGGTCCGAGATCCACATCTATGAATTGAAAGGTCCGAATGATCCACTCTGTAATCAGTTATTAGAATCAATAGGTCTTCAAATCTTTCATTTGAAAAAAAGGAAACCCTTATTATTGGATGACCAAGATACTTCCCAAAAATCGAAATTCTTGATCAATGGAGGAACAATATCACCATTTTTGTTCAATAAGATACCAAAGTGGATGATTGACTCATTCCATACTAGAAAGAATCGCAGGAAATCTTTTGATAACACAGATTCCTATTTCTCAATGATATCCCACGATCCAGACAATTGGCTGAATCCCGTGAAACCATTTCATAGAAGTTCATTGATATACTATTTTTATAAAGCAAATCGACTTCGATTCTTGAATAATCAATATCACTTCTGCTTCTATTGTAACAAAAGATTCCCTTTTTATGTGGAAAAGGCCCGTATCAATAATTATGATTTTACGTATGGACAATTCCTCAAAATCTTGTTCATTCGCAACAAAATCTTTTCTTTTTGCGATGGTCAAAAAAAACATGCTTTTTTGAAGAGAGATACTATTTCACCAATCGAGTTACAGGTATCTAACATATTGATACCTAACGATTTTCCGCAAAGTGGCGACGAAGGGTATAACTTCTACAAATCTTTCCATTTTCCAATTCGATACGATCCATTCGTTCGTGGAGCTATTTACTCGATCGCAGACATTTCTGGAACACCTCTAACAGAGGGACAAATAGTCCATTTTGAAAAAACTTATTGTCAACCTCTTTCAGATATGAATATACCTGATTCAGAAGGGAAGAACTTGTATCAGTATCTCAATTTCAATTCAAACATGGGTTGGATTCACACTCCATGTTCTGAGAAATATTTACCATCCGAAAAAAGGAAAAAACGGAGTTCTTGTCTACAAAAATGCCTTGAGAAAGGTCAGATGTATAGAACCTTTCAACAAGATAGTGTTTTTTCAACTCTCTCAAAATGGAATCTATTCCAAACATATATACCATGGTTCCTTACCTCGACGGGGTACAAATATCTAAATTTCATATTTTTAGATACTTTTTCAGACCTATTGCCGATACTAAGTAGCAGCCAAAAATTTGTATCCATTTTTCATGATATTATGCATGGGTCAGATATATTATGGCGAATTCGTCAGATTCCATTGTGTCTTCCACAATGGAATCTGATAAGTGAGATTCCGGGTAATTGTTTCCATAATCTTCTTCTGTCCGAAGAAATGACTCATCGAAATAATGAGTTACTATTGATATCGACACATCTGAGATCGCTAAATGTTCAGGAGTTCTTCTATTCAATCCTTTTCCTTCTCCTTGTTGCTGGATATCTCGTTCGTACACATCTTCTCTTTGTTTCTCGAGTCTATAGTGAGTTACAGACAGAGTTCGAAAAGGTAAAATCTTTGATGATTCCATCATACATGATTGAGTTGCGAAAACTTCTGGATAGGTATCCTACATCTGAACTGAATTCTTTCTGGTTAAAGAATATCTTTCTAGTTGCTCTGGAACAATTAGGAGATTCTCTAGAAGAAATACGGAGTTTTGCTTTTGGTAGCAACATGCTATGGGGTGGTGGTCCCGCTTATGGGGTCAAATCCATACGTTCTAAGAATAAATATTGGAATCTCATCGATCTCATAAGTATTATACCAAATCCCATCAATCGAATCGCTTTTTCGAGAAATACGAGACATCTAAGTCATCCAAGTAAAGCAATCTATTCCTTGATAAGAAAAATAAAAAACGTGAATGGTGATTGGATTGATGATCAAATAGAATCCTGGGTCTCGAACACTGATTCGATTGATGATAAAAGAAAAAGAATTCTTGGTTCAGTTTTCTACCTTAACAACAGAAAAAAGGATTGATCAAATTCTATTGAGTCTTACTCATAGTGATCTTTTATCAAAGAATAACTCTGGTTATCAAATAAGTGAACAACCGGGAGCAATTTACTTACGATACTTAGTTGACATTCAAAAAAAGTATCTAATGATTTATGAATTCAATACATCCTGTTTAGTAGAAAGACGTATATTCCTTGCTAATTATCAGACAATTACTTATTCACACACCTTGTGGGGGGCTAATAGTTTGCATTTCCCATCTCATGGAAAACCCTTTTCGCTCCGCTTAGCCCTACCTCCCCCTAGTAGGGGTATTTTAGTGATAGGTTCTATAGGAACTGGACGATCCTATTTGGTCAAATACCTAGCGACAAACTCCTATGTTCCTTTCATTACAGTATTTCTGAACAAGTTCCTGGATAACAAGCCTAAGGGTTTTCTTATTGATAATAGTGACTATATTGATGATAGTGACGATATTGATGATAGTGACGATATTGATGATAGTGACGATAGTGACGATATCGACCGTGACCTTGATATGGAGCTGGAGCTTCTAACTATGATGAATACGCTAACTATGGATATGATGCCAGAAATAGACCGATTTTATATCACCTTTCACTTCGAATTAGCAAAAGCAATGTCTCCTTGCATAATATGGATTCCTAACATTCATGATCTGGATGTGACTGAGTCGAATTACTTATCCCTCGGTCTTTTAGTGAACTATCTCTCCAGGGATTGTGAAAGATGTTCCACTAGAAATATTCTTGTTATTGCTTCGACTCATATTCCCCAAAAAGTAGATCCAGCTCTAATAGCTCCGAATAAATTCAATACATGCATTAAGATACGAAGGCTTCTTATTCCACAACAACGAAAACACTTTTTCACTCTTTCATATACTAGGGGATTTCACTTGGAAAAGAAAATGTCCCATACTAATGGATTCGGGTCCACGACGATGGGTTCAAATGTACGAGATCTTGTAGCACTTAACAATGAGGCCCTATCGATTAGTATTATACAAAAAAAATCCATCATAGACACTAATATAATTAGTTCTGTTCTTCATAGACAAACTTGGGATTTCCGATCTCAGGTAAGATCGGTTCAGGATCATGGGATCCTTTTCTATCAGATAGGAAGGGCTGTTTCACAAAATGTACTTCTAAGTAATTGCTCCATAGATCCTATATCTATCTATATGAAGAAGAAATCATGTGACGGGGGGGATTCTTATTTGTACAAATGGTACTTCGAACTTGGAACGAGTATGAAGAAATTAACGATACTTCTTTACCTTTTGAGTTGTTCTGCCGGATCGGTCGCTCAAGACCTTTGGTCTCTACCCGGACCTGATGAAAAAAATGGGATCACATCTTATGGACTCGTTGAGAAGAATTATGATCTAGTTCATGGCCTATTAGAAGTAGAAGGCGCTCTGGTGGGATCCTCACGTACAGAAAAAGATTGCAGTCAATTTGATAAGGATCGAGTGACATTGCTTCTTCGGTCCGAACCAAGGAATCCCTTAAATAGGATTCAAAATGGATCTTATTCTATCGTTGATCAGAGATTTCTCTATGAAAAATATGAATCGGAGTTTGAAGAAGGGGGAGGAGTCCTCGACCCGCAACAGATAGAGGAGGATTTTTTCAATCACATCGTTTGGGCTCCTAGAATATGGCGCCCTTGGGGCTTTCTATTTGATTGTATTGAAAGGCCCAATAATTTGGGATTTCCCTATTGGGCCAGGTCATTTCGGGACAAGCGGATCATTTATGATGAAGAGGATGAGCTTCAAGAGAATGATTCAGAGTTCTTGCAGGGTGGAACCATGCAGTACCAGACACGAGATAGATCTTCCAAAGAACAGGGCTTTTTTCGAATAAGCCAATTCATTTGGGACCCCGTGGATCCACTCTTTTTCCTATTCAAAGATCAGCCTTTTGTCTCTGTGTTTTCACATCGACAATTCTTTACAGATGAAGAGATGTCAAGGGAACTTCTTACTTCCCAAACAAATCTTCCTACATCTATATATAAACACTGGTTTATCAAGAATACGCAAGAAAAGCATTTTGAATTGTTGATTCATTGCCAGAGATGGCTTAGAATCAATAGTTCATCATCTAAAGGATTTTTCCCTTCTAATACTCTATCTGAGAGTTATCAATATTTATCAAATCTGTTCCTATCTAACGAAGCGCTATTGGATCAAATGACAAAGACATTGTTGAGAAAAAGATGGCTTTTTCCCAGATGAGATAGTTGTTGCTAGCTGCTCCAATAACGAATCATTGGTTTAACTGAATAACTAAA
>NW_028197051.1:0-12500 GCF_037176805.1 Vigna unguiculata | reverse complement strand
AAAGTATTATTAGCATAGCACAAAAAAGCGTTCCTCATCATTAATATGTTTGCTAGTGGTAATTGCTTCTCGGGAAAATTGATGAATGCATCAAAGATGCACTTGCTACTGCTAGTACCAGTATATCTAAGAATTCTTAATTGGTTGGTTTAAATAGCCCCGGACTGTCGAACAAATGAGTATCCCGAACCTACACCGGGGTATTGACGGCGATTCTCAAATATCGCAGAACAGAATGGGATACGATGAGATAGAATACAATAGAAACAAAGACAAGGGAAACGAGTTATCTACTCTTCTTAACGGTCAAAGCAAACCCTTTCATTCCGAATTACAGATTTCGGAATCAATTCAATCTCCCCAAGTAGGATTCGAACCTACGACCAGTCAGTTAACAGCCGACCGCTCTACCACTGAGCTACTGAGGAACAACGGGAAATTCGATCTCATAGAGTTCAATTCCCGTTCTCAACCCATGACCAATAGGAACTCGAAGTTTCCTTCGTAACTCGTCAAATTTCTTCACAGCGGCTCCCTTCCATGCCTCATTTCATAGGGAACCTCAAACTGGCTCTATTTCATTATATTACATCCATAAACTAATTCCATTCATTTAATATCCCTATCTTTGGTGTTATTGAGATAAGAGATGTCGTTTCTATTTCTAGTCTATCTATTTCTATAAATGGAAAATTATGCAAAATTGAAAATTGAAAAATCGTTATATAATAATCCAAAAATTGCAATAGAAAAGAAAAAGAGAGGTTTGAGATGATTTTTCAATCTTTTATACTGGAGAATCTAGTATTCTTATGCATGAAGATAATGAATTCGATAGTTGTGGTCGGACTCTATTATGGATTTATGACCACATTTTCCATAGGGCCCTCTTATCTCTTCCTTCTTCGAGCTAGACTTGTGGAAGAAGGAACCGAGAAGAAAATAGCAGCAACAACTGGGTTTATTACGGGACAGCTCATAATGTTCATGTCTATCTATTATGCGCCTTTGCATTTAGCATTGGGTAGACCCCATACAATAACTGTCATAGCTATACCCTATCTTTTATTTCAGTTCTTCGGCAATAGTCAAAAAAACTTTTTGAATTATGGATACAAGAATCCAAATTCAATACGTAATTTTAGTATTCAAAGAAGATTCTTTCAGAATCTTCTTTTTCAATTTTTAAATCCCCTTTTCTTACCGAGTTCCATATTCATGAGATTCATCAATATTTATTTGTTTCGATGTAACAATAAAATTACTAGAAAGATTAATATATCTAGAATATACAATAATATATACGAAGCTATTCGCCCCCCCCCCACATATTTGATAGCTTCTCCTAGAAAAAAACTTGTAATACCTATTCCATTCGTAATTCCATCAATTCTTTTTTTATCAAAAAAAGAATTTAATTTCACTAATCTTCTGATACTAGCAATTAAAGATTTTTCATAAAAAAGATCTATATAACCATGATTATACGACCAATTATATATGATATTTTGAAAATGATCGGCAACATTTTTTTTAAGAAAACTTTTTTCAAATAAATTTAATAAATTCAAATTTTTTAAATAGGAATAAACCGATTTGTAAAAAAAAGACGCTAGAAATATTCCCCAAAAAGTGAAACTCAAAGAAAAAGTTGCGTTTGTGAAAAATTCATAATAATTCATAAAATTTTCTGAATCTTTATGTAAAAGATCTATAAACGGAATTAACAATTTTGATAAAATATCCAAATGTATTCCGTCTTGACTGAAAGAAATTCCTACAGCACCAACGAATAAAGTAAAGAGCGCTAAAATAAGCATAGAAAATCGCATAGTATTGTTAGATTCATTAGGATATAAACAAGCAGTTTTTTTAGTGCCAAAATGCATAATACCAAAAACAAGATGTTTTATATTTTTAATATTTTGATTAACGCGATGTAGATATCTCTTCCGGATAAAAAAAGAAGTTATTTCATTCTTTTTTATTTTTAGTAAAACTAAGAAAAAATTTTCGTTTTTTCTTTTAAGTTTTACTTGTTTCTTCCCCCATAAAGATATTGAATAGAATGAACTATTTTTTTTTCCATTAAAATTCAAAAAATGAACGTTTAAATATCCCTCAAAAACAAGTAAATAAATTCGAAACATATAAAATGCAGTTAATCCTGCTGCAGAACAAGCTATTATTGCAAAAATTGGTGAATACAACCAACTATCATTAAGAATCTCATCCTTAGACCAAAAACAGGCAAAGGGTGGAATACCGCAAAGAGAGAGTGTACCCACTAAAAAAAAAGTTTTTGTAATTGGTACATGTTTTGTTAAACCGCCCATAAAAACCATATTTTGACTTTTAGCTGGAGAATATCCGACAAGAGCTTCCATTGAATGAATAATGGATCCAGATCCTAAAAACAACAATGCTTTTGAATAAGCATGAGTAATCAAATGAAATAAAGCACCTCGATAAGATCCCATACCCAAAGCTAACATCATATAACCCAATTGAGACATTGTAGAATAGGCCAAATTTTTCTTAATATCTTTTTGAGCAATAGCTAAAGTAGCTCCTAATATTACTGTTATTATACCTATAAAAGCTATTGCGTTCATTATTTTGGGTAGCACTATGAAAAGAGGAAAAAGACGAGCCACAAGAAAAATTCCAGCGGCTACCATAGTAGCAGCATGTATAAGGGCAGAAATTGGAGTAGGTCCCTCCATAGCATCGGGTAGCCATACATGAAGAGGAAATTGGGCAGATTTTGCAACTGAGCCACAAAATAGCAAGAGGGCAAACAGAGTAAAAAAAAAAATATTCATTTCATTTTTAGAAATCAAATTATTTATAATTTGAAACAAATGCCGAAATTCCAAACTACCCGTTATCCAATAAAGACCTAAAATTCCCAATAATAAACCAAAATCCCCTACACGATTCGTTACAAATGCTTTTTGACAAGCATTTGCCGCAATAGGGCGGGTGAACCAAAAGCCTATTAATAAATAAGAACACATTCCAATTAATTCCCAAAAAAAATAAATTTGTATCAAATTCGAACTAGTAACTAATCCCAACATTGAAATATTAAAAAGAGTAAGATAAGCAAAAAATCTCAAATATCCTTGATCATGAGACATATAATTATCACTATAAATAAGAACGAGAATGCCAACCGTAGTAATTAATATTGACATAATAGAAGTAAGTGAATCGATCAAGTACCCAAACTCTAAAGAAATATCATTATTTATGGTCCAAGACCATACATATTGAAAAAACAAACTATTCTTGATTTGATGAATAGACAAATCAAGCGAAAAAATCATAACTATAGTTAACAATAAGATACTAGGAAAAGCCCAAATACGGCGAATATTTTTCGTTGCAGTGGGAAAAAGTAGAAGTCCCACTCCTATTAACATCGGAACTGGGAATGGAATAAAAGGTATGATCCATGAATATTGATGTGTATATTCCATACAATAAAGAAAAAAAATTAGGATTCTAATGAATTTGGTTTCTTAGGTTTTTCTTTTATCTTTTTTGTAAAGTAAAGGAATGGTTTCGGTTAATAACAAAGAAAGATAGAATTTAATAAAATAGAATAATCGATTATTCATTATTCTGACTCTTTGGACAATATTTTTTGAACATTGGTTTAGTTCATTAAATTTAACTTAACTAATTAAGTTTTTATTACAATAAGAAATAGCGATTTGGGGAAAACTTTCTAAAAAGTATTATATTCTTATTATAAATATAATAAAAACAAAAATGGAAATTCAAATATATAAAATATATGTCTAATTAGAGATAAACTTAATTTTCATTTACCGCAAAATGTCTTTCACATAAAATTCTATAACAATAAAAAACTATACTAATTCTATGGCAGTTCCAAAAAAGCGCACGTCTATATCAAAAAAACTTATTCGGAACACTTTATGGAAAAAGAAGGGATATTTTACAGCATTAAAAGCTTTTTCATTAGGGCAATCTATTTTTACGGGGAATTCAAAAAGCTTTTTCTGTAACAAATATAAACGTTAGAATAATTTCAATTAACTGGATTCAACGACTCTTTTTTAAATACAAAAATATGAATATAAAATTGATATAGAATATAAGATTCAGTTATGAATTTAGGATATTTACATTCTATATTATGATATTTACATTCTATATTTAATAGATTCTAATAGAATTCTTTAAAATTATTTTATTGAATGTTTAGTAAACAAATATTGTGTTTTAATTGATTCTTTGAATCTCGACAATTGACTAAAATTGGGTTATTATGGTTTCGAGTCAGCCGCTATGGTGAAATTGGTAGACACGCTGCTCTTAGGAAGCAGTGCTAGAGCATCTCGGTTCGAGTCCGAGTAGCGGCATCTTATCTTCTAAAAAAAAGTTCCTATAAAGAATTATTATTTCTATTCCAAGTATTTCTATTTTTTCATTCTATATGGTATTTTCCACTTTAGAGCATATATTAACTCATATATCCTTTTCGGTCGTATCTATTTTAATTTCAATTCATTTGATAACCTTATTATTAGGCAATGAAATCATAGGATTATACAATTTGTTCAAAAAAGGCATGATAATAACCTTTTTTTGTATCACAGGATTGTTAGTTACTCGTTGGATTTTTTCAGGCCATTTACCATTTAGTAATTTATATGAATCATTAATATTTCTTTCATGGACTTTTTCTATCTTTTATATGGTTCTTTGCTTCAAAAAACAAAAAAATGACTATTTCAATACAATAATAACACCAAGTATTCTTTTTACCCAAGGCTTTGCTACTTCGGGTCTTTTAACCGAAATGCATGAATCCTTAAAATTAGTGCCTGCTTTACAGTCCCATTGGTTAATGATGCACGTAAGTATGATGATATTGGGTTATACAACTCTTTTATGTGGATCATTAATATCAGTGGCTATTTTAGTCATTACATTTCAAGAACTCATACAAATTCTTGGTAAAAGCAAGACTTTGTTTTTTTTTAATGAATCCTTTTCTTTTGCTGAAATCAAATATATGAATATGAATGATAAAATAGAATATTTTACAACAAACTCCTTTTCCGTTTTATTCGTCTTATAGAAATTATTATAGATATCAATTTATTCAACAATTGGATCGTTGGGGTTACCGTACTATTAGTCTAGGTTTTATCTTTTTAACAATAGGTAATATATCTGGAGCAGTATGGGCTAATGAGGCATGGGGATCATATTGGAATTGGGATCCAAAGGAAACTTGGGCTTTTATTACTTGGACTATTTTCGCAATTTATTTACATACTAGAAAAAATAAAAAATTGGAATATAGAAATTCTTCAATAGTGGCCTCCATAGGCTTTCTTATAATTTGGATATGTTATTTAGGGATAAATCTTTTAGGAATAGGACTACATAGTTATGGTTCATTTACACCTAATTAATTTAAAAAAATTCACAAATATTGGGAACATTCTATAGAATAAGAAAAAAAACTCCCAATAAAATGATTAAGACCCCATTGAATCAAGTAATGTAATATTGATTCAAGGGGTTCTCACAAACAACAAAAATATTCAATTAGAATTCAATTTCATTTTTATGTAATTAAGAAAATACAAAAAGAAATCCATTTTTTTTTATTGTGCATCGGATTGATTTCTATTTTTTCTTTTTCATTTATTCCCAAAAACTATCTATAAAAAATGAGAGAGAATAGCTTCAACCTTGTCAGCCGAAATTGAAAAAATAAAATCTGGATAAATGCCAATACTTATTACGGGTATAAGGATAGAAATTGAAATAAATAATTCTCGTGGCCCCGAATCAAAAAAATAAGAATTTTGTTTATTAAAAAGCTTGTATCCATAAAACATTTGACGTAAGATAGATAATAAATAAATAGGAGTTAATATCATTCCAATTGCAGTTACAAAAGTTATGAGTATTTTTGTGATGAAAAGATATTTTTGATTGGTAATTATTCCCAATAATACTATAAATTCTGCAACAAAACCGCTCATGCCCGGTAATGCAAGAGAAGCCATCGATAAGGTAGTGAAAATCGTGAATATTTTTGGCATTGGGATAGCCATTCCACCCATTTCGTCGAGATAAAGAAGACGTAGTCTATCATAACTAGTTCCCGCCAAGAAAAAAAGGGCAGCACCAATAAATCCGTGAGAGATTATTTGTAAAATAGCCCCATTCAGCCCTGTCTCGCTTATAGAACCAATTCCTAAAATTAAGAAACCCATATGAGAGACCGAGGAATAAGCTATTCTTTTTTTTACATTGCGTTGACCAAGAGATGTTGAAGCTGCATAGATTATTTGAATGGAACCTAATAACATTAACCAGGGACAAAATATAGAATGAGCGCGAGATAATAATTCCATATTAATTCGAACCAACCCATATGCTCCCATTTTTAATAATATTCCGGCTAAAAGCATACAAGTGCTGTAATGCGCCTCTCCATGGGTATCAGGTAACCATGTATGTAAGGGTATAATTGGTGATTTGACAGCAAAAGCAATAAGAAATCCCATATAGAAGATTATTTCCAGTGCCACGGGATATGATTGATTAGTTAATGATTCAAAATTTAATGTTGGTTCATTAGAACTATAGAAACCCATACCCAGAATTCCCAGTAATAAAAAAACAGAACTTCCCGCAGTGTACAAAATAAACTTTGTAGCTGAATACAAACGTTTTTTTCCACCCCACATAGATAAAAGTAGATAAACGGGAATTAATTCTAATTCCCACATGATGAAAAAAAGTAAAATGTCTTGAGAAGAAAATGTTCCTAGTTGACCACTATACATTGCTAACATTAGAAAATAGAATAATTTAGATTCTCGAGTAACCGGTTGAGCTGATAACGTAGCTAACGTAGTGATAAATCCCGTTAATAAAAGGGGTCCTAGAGAGAGTCCATCTATTCCGAATCTCCAGTAAAAGTCAAAAAAATGGATCCATTTATAATTTTCTGTCAATTGGATTAGTGGATCATCTAATTCGAAATGATAACAAAATACATAGGTTATTAGAAGGAGATCTATGAAACATATACAATAAGTATACCATTTAATTGTCTTATTTCCTTTATGGGGAAATAAGACAATTAAAGAACCTCCGACTATTGGCAAAACTACAACTGTTGTTAACCAAGGAAAATAATTCGTGATAAAAATAAGATATACTTAGACTACAAAAACCCGGGCTCAAAATATTTTTTTATTTTGAGCCCGGGTTTTTGCCAGTAAAAAAAAGTACTTGTATGCGGTTCTTTTTGAAACGTATCAATAAGCTAGACCCATGCTTCGAGTTGTTTCATGCCATAAATAAACTCTAACACTTAAGAAATCCGTCGGACAGGCGGATTCACACCTCTTACAACCAACACAGTCCTCTGTTCTTGGGGCAGAAGCAATTTGTTTAGCTTTACATCCGTCCCAAGGTATCATTTCTAATACATCTGTTGGGCAGGCTCGTACACATTGAGTACATCCTATACATGTATCATAAATCTTTACTGAATGTGACATTGGAACATAATCCTTGAACATCAAAAATTCAACATTTTCAATCTAGTAAATTGGTAAACCAATTATATATATCTATATATGATATATATATATCTATATATATATATCTATATTATATACCAGATGAATCAATGATTTATAAGAATTTTGCTACTAAAAATATATTTATAGATTAATAACTAATAAGAGAATAGAACCAAGATACTTTGATTTCTTATCTTTGTTTTCGCAAACGCAAACATGATTAAAAAGGATATATCATTTCTGCTAATTTGAATGGATTATATAGTACACACTATTCAAAATTAGACTTTTTTTTATGAATAATACTATTTATTCAACAAATTTGATTGATTGATACGGGTTGATTTTCTATTACGATATATTGAGGAAACAATAGCTGGTCCGATAGCTGCTTCAGCGGCTGCAACAGCTATAACAAAAATTGAAAAAATATTTCCTTTTAGTTGCCGCCTATCAAAAAAATCAGAAAAGGTTACGAGATTTATATTAACTGCATTTAGTATAAGTTCAAGACACATAAGGGCTCTAACCATATTTCGGCTCGTGATCAATCCATAGATACCTATAGAAAATAAATAAGCACTCAAAACAAGTGTATGCTCGAATATCATTGACCAACTCCTTTTCAATTTTTATTCATTTCGATATGAATATGAATTCAACGGATTTTATTGCCTAACATAATAAGTCTACAACAAAATCAAGTATTTGCAAAAAGATTTTATACTTTATACATAAATATTCTTTTTCCTTAACATATAATTCAACAAAAAAGAAATGTAATAAATTCTAACAAAATGTAATTTATATTATTTTATTAGTTCGAAAACTTTCTTATTGGCGAGCCACAAAAATTGCACCTATTAAAGCAACTAAAAGAATTATTGAAATTAGTTCAAATGGAAGAAAAAAATCTGTTGATAAATGAATTCCAATTTGTTGACTAGTACTTATCAAATCTTGCTCTAAAATCTGATTGGGTCTTGTCGTCCAAATAATTCCGTGCCATGATGTCTCTAGAATAGTAGTTATTTGTGAAAGAAAGATACTGGTACAAACCATCAAAGTAATTCCATCCCCAACGGTCCAAACACGAAAATTTTGGTAATAGTCCGAACCATTCATAAACATCACAGCAAATATTATTAAAACATTTATAGCGCCCACGTAAATAAGTAGCTGTGAGGCAGCTACGAAATGGGAGTTTGATAAAATATAGAATAAAGATACACAAACAAGAACTAGTCCCAATGAAAAAGCAGAAAAAATCGGATTCGTAAAGAATACTACTCCTAGACTTCCTAATATGAGACCTGATCCAAGAAAGATTAAAATAAAATCATGTAGCGATTCGGACAAATCCATTATATGTAAAATAAAAGATAAATAGAAATTTCATGACCTTATTGATATGACCAGGAAAAAACTTGTTAAATACGAAAATTATCTGTGCATAGAAATTCACCAAATCCTAAGATAAGATATGTGAATTGTTATTAGGTACAGTTGTTATAGAATCAATGGAATTTCATTCTTTTCTTTATGCCAAAGAGTCATTTCAAAAAAATAGAATATCTTTTTTTTTATTCTATATATAGAGAAATTCAATTATTTTTGTGAAGAATTTTGAAATCATTTTATTTGAATTGTTCGAATTGTATAATCATCAATTACTGATACTGGTAAACGACCCAAAGCAATTAGATTATAATTCAATTCGTGGCGATCATAAGTTGAAAGTTCATATTCTTCGGTCATTGATAAACAATTTGTTGGACAATACTCAATACAGTTACCACAAAATATACAGATTCCAAAATCAATACTGTAATTAAGCAACCGTTTTTTTCGAATATCAGTTTCTAGTTTCCAATCAACAATGGGTAGATCTATAGGACAGACACGAACACATACTTCACAAGCAATGCATTTATCAAATTCAAAATGTATTCGACCGCGAAAACGTTCTGATGAGATTATTTTTTCATAAGGATATTGAATAGTTACGGGTAACCTATTTGCATGAGATAAGGTAATCATGAGACCTTGACCAATATATCTAGCAGCTCGTATTATTTGTTCACTATAATTTATGAATTCAGTTACCATAAGGAACATATCGTGAATAGCTCTGAATATTTTTTTTCTTTCTCTTGTTTAAAACAAGTTCTGAATTTTGAATATAGAAGGTCCACATTTTTTTTACAGTGAAAACAGTTGAGACGACGTTGTTAATAATAGATTACCAAGAGAAATGGGTAAAAGAAACTTCCACCCAAGATTTAATAATTGATCTATTCGTAGCCTAGGCAAAGTCCATCTTGTTGTGATAGAAACGAATATGAATAAATAAGTTTTAACTAGTGTAATAAAGATACCAATTATCGTTACAAAAACTCCGTATGTTTTATTTATTTGAAAAAAATTAGAAACGAAGATGTACGGAATAGAGAAATTTGAACCACCAAAATAAAGAACTGTTACAAATAAGGAAGAAACGAATAGGTTTAAATAGGAAGCAACATAAAATAAACCAAATTTGATACCGGAATATTCGGTTTGATAACCCGCTATTAGTTCTTCTTCCGCTTCTGGTAAATCAAAAGGTAATCTTTCACATTCTGCTAGGGAAGAGATTAGAAAAACGAGGAAACCCATAGGTTGCCGCCACAAATTCCATCCCCAAAAACCATATTTGGATTGTGCATCAACTATATCAACTGTACTTAAACTGTTAGATAATCCTAGTCGGTGATGACATTACTGTTACCATCTCTATTACAGAACCGTACATGAGATTTTCATCTCATACGGCTCCTTTAAAGCCTTAAAAAAATATAAGAACCCGGCCAATTATTTCTCCCTTGATATATCCCTAAGATAGATAAGATTCTATTTTCTCGGACGGTTCTGAATTAGACCCATGGAATTCTGTCTGTTCTAAAAAAAATTTTTAAATGAATACACACTTATTTAAAAAATAAAAACATTTGCACATTTATTGAATTTCTTTAGATAAATAAAAAATACAAAAGGTACTTCTGAATTGATCTCATCCTTTAAAAAATTCAAAATTAAATTTGTTGAGTAATAACTTAATTTCATTTTTGCATAAAATACTCTTTTAAAATTATCAAGAACTCCCACATCATTTTCGATTCCGAAAAATAATTAGATGTTCTTTTTTTAAATTATGATTATCTCCATAAATATGGAGTATATAAGACAAAAAAGAAAAAGGAGATCACTTTTACCTCTTATCTTATTCCTTTTTGTGCAAGCAAAAGGGGACTTCAAAAAATTAAAGGATTATTTCGTTCCTGATAGTTATTTATTCAATCAATGGATGGAAGTATACTCTAGATCGGAATTGGGGGGAGTACTGCCTTATTTTTTCTACCAACTTCAAGTCCCCATTAGTATTCTTTTTATATTATACATAAATTGGATAATTTAAAAAAGAAATATACGTTACTAATCTTTTGTGTATTTTGGTGTTTCTAGCCATCCATTAATTTTTTTTATTATATTAATGCCTTTTTTTAATTTTGTTAATATATGTATGCTAATTCATACAAATGATATTGAAAATTTGAAAAAGGTTGGTCTTTTGCGTCCGCTTCAAGACAGGATTACTAATCAACAAATCTTGGGAAAAACAACCACTTCTATACATAGAATATAATATATAGAATCTAATTCTAGAATTTCATTGATTTTTTCACCTTATTCTTATACATAGAAAATTAGACTCAATATTTTTACTGCAATTTGAAATCATCATACTTTCTCTATAAGTAATAGAGTATTCTATAAATTATATTCAAAAAAAAGCTGTTTTATTGCACTCATATAACTATCTGATTCAATTATTCAATCCAAATGCGAAAAGAATATATATATATTCTTTATAGATTCTTTTTGTACTTTAAATATAAGGAGAGGCTTATAAGAAATAGTATCAAAAAATTTATGTCTCAACGAAGCACACATAGAGATATCGATAACACACATAGAGTTAATGGTATTTCATAACTAATTGATTGAGCAGCTGCTCGTAGACCACCCAAAAAGGAATATTTATTATTTGACCCATATCCTGACATAAGAAGTCCAATGGGGGCAATACTCGAAATAGCAATCCATAAAAAAACACCAATATTCAGATCAGATAAAACAAAGTTATAGCCAAAAGGAATTACTGAATAGCTTATTATAATGGATATGACTGAGATAGATGGGCCGAAACTAAATAAACGAATATCTCCTCTAGATGGAATAAGATTCTCTTTAAAAAGTAATTTTGTTCCGTCTGCTAGAGCTTGAAGAACTCCAAAAGGACCGGTGTATTCAGGTCCAATACGCTGTTGTATCCCTGCAGATATTTCTCTTTCTAACCATACAATTGCTAGTACACTTATAGTAATTCCTAATATCAAAATAAAAATAGGCACAAATACCCAAAGAATTCCATATATCTCTTTCAAAAATTGCAATCTGAAAAAAAAATGTATATCTTGTATTTCTGTTAAATCAATTATCATTTCAACGATCAACTTCTCCCATAATAATATCTATGCTACCTAGTATTGTCATAATATCGGCCAATTTCATTCTTTTAACTAATTGAGGAAGAATTTGCAAATTTATAAAACCGGGCGGATGAATTTTCCATCTCCAAGGAAAACCATTTTGATCCCCTATTAGAAAAATCCCTAATTCTCCCTTGGGGGCTTCAACTCTTACATAAAGTTCTTGTTTTGGCAATTCAAAACTCGGAGACGATTTTTTACTAATAAATCGATACTCAAACTCATTCCATTCTGGCTCTTTTTCTCTATCAAAGCAGCGGATTTCTAAATTTTCATATGGACCGCCGGGAAGTCCTTCCAAAGCCTGTTGAAT
>NW_028197050.1:7500-37500 GCF_037176805.1 Vigna unguiculata | reverse complement strand
AGGCATCCGGGGAGGACGTCAACCGGCTAGTGCAATAATTCAGGCTCGACTGAGTTGTTTCGCCCGGAACTCCATCCATCCTGGGAAAGTTTACTAAAACAGTAGTTTCGAGCGCTGCTATAAAATAAGTGTCTTTTGTTCCTGGGATGGGAGTCAAGTTGCTAAAGCTTCGATTCTTATTCTTTCCTTTGCCTGATGTGTATCGCCTGTTTTTCTGTGCTGTGTCAGTGTGGTTCATTCGTGAATCATATCCCAATCCTTCTATCAGTTAAAAGATCGAAGCTTGCTTTGAAATCAAAAGGAATCGGGCAATCGAGATGAGTCCTGGTGAACCTCGAGAATTGCATAATAAAGGTATCTTCTTTCCTGCTCTGCGAATAAGCCAGTACGCGAGGACATCCTATCATCCTTGCCTTTCATCCTAGTATGAGTCCTGGCCTAATCAAAGTCAAAAGGACTCTCGTTGATTTTCCTTAAAAAAGCCATCGATCGATTCCACTTATTTCTGCCACTGGCTTGCTCTCTTCGGTCTGCCGTCAGTCTTCGATCGGTCTATCGAGAGTAAAAAAGGTCTATCCTATATAAAATAAACGAATGGCTCTTCCACCCGTCCTTCTAAGGAGCTTCTTGTTTAGCAGTTCTAT
The DNA here is from genome assembly GCF_037176805.1 of Vigna unguiculata. Lineage (NCBI taxonomy): Eukaryota > Viridiplantae > Streptophyta > Magnoliopsida > Fabales > Fabaceae > Vigna > Vigna unguiculata. The sequence continues at coordinate 36,856 of NW_028197050.1, read as the reverse complement.
CACTGGGAACTACATATAGTAAGGCGGCTTCTAGAGGTCCGAAGATCCAATCCAATTCCATTTTGCGCTTAGCACGCGGAGAGAGTTGTTTTGCCGATCCGTCTTTTGTTTGTTTTGAGATCTTTCTTCGTTAGATTAGATCTGGCTTTCAGGATTGGCTAAATGATATACATTCTGGATAGAGATGAATGCTTTGTTTGATCAATTGATGTAGGTTCTGAATCCAAATCAGATCGGTCAAGGCGGGGCATCATGAAGAGAGATTCTATTGTTGGCTACCTATCGCCCCCCGTTTGTTAGGAATCCTCAGTGGCGAGCCCCGACTTGCTTAGCCCTCAGAGGCCAACCCGCTCTCCGGCGAGGATGCCCTACTGAGTCCTTCCTCGTATCTTTCTATCTTGACTAGTTAGTTCAGCTTCTCACTCCGCTCTGCCGTCACTGACTTTCTATCTCTTAGGCCGTGGTCTGTCTTCCCTTTCCATGCTCGTACAACCAAGGGATCCCCGAGGCATCTTTCCCGCTCAGCCCCTTCCTCTTTCGGGCCTATGATTGAGGTGCCTACGAATTTCCCTTCTTCTGCGAGTTGCACAATCACTTCTTTCCCTTTTGCCTCTTTCTTTCGTGAGTCTGATGACACCTTGATGAGGATAATCAAGAGAATAAAAGGGAGATATCAATTGCATTCAAGGTAGCATTCTCGGTCATCATTACGGCTTGGCCGATGTGAATGGAAATGCACTCTCTCATCTTAGGCAAAGGTTATCGAAAAAGAGAACAGAAATTAGAATAAGAGCAAAGAAAGATGTCAGGCCATACTTCTTACTTGACGAGTAGAACTTCTTAGATTAGTTACCCGGGATCTGAAAGAAGCTTAATTTCTTTGCGCACCGAGATCACTGTATTCTTACTGCTAGCAATCAAAGGAAGAATGAAGATCGAGGAACCTTGTCTTCATCCCAGTGCTATTCATCCCGAGATATGCCTTGAGAGGGTGTTGAAAGATGAAGTTTCACTGGTCTGGTCACATACGAGATTTCCTGCTCACTCTTTTCAAACAAAAAGATGATACACTCATACAACGTTTCAGACAAGGACTTAGTCTGAAACAAGGATAGGTTATGGAATAGCCTTTGAGTCGGCTTTATCGTTCTTAAGGACTTTCTGGCCGGTAGGCTTTATAGCGGACCTGCCTTGCTGACAGCTAGGATATTACATATATATAGTTGCGTTTGCCTTCACTTAGAAACTCTACGCCCCCTATTAGAGTTAGAGTAAGGCATGCTCTCGAAACTAGATTCACTCGTTCTTGTCTTCAGCGATTCACCTATTCCAGAGCAGTCTGGTGATTAGCCTATCCCGCACTAGCCTGTGCGTATGATGCGCCTACATTGGAAGATGAGATCCTACTTTTGATGATCATCTGGATGCCATGTCCACCTTTGAGGTTCCCCCTTCTTTGGAGGGTTGTTCTCTCTTTAAAAATATAGTGGATGTATGTGCCACAAGTGGTCGTCTCATTCCCACGGGTCTTTCTTCTTGATCGGTCGTGCCTCGCTCTCTTGTTGAGTTAGCTATTTATGATTCACTCTTATCTTGAAAGCCAATCAATAGATTTTCCTTCATAAAGTTCGTGCGTGGTACCACTTTAATTAAGGGGTGTTCTTCCGATTATGTTCCAAAAAGATTCCTTTTCATGAGACTTCACCCGGGACAGAACAAGTTATGATTCCACTTCCCTCGCTTTTATAGATGCCCTAGTTTCTTATCTCAGATTTAGTGAACTTACTCTTTGCTTACCTCAGACTTTCCCTACCGTAAAGTCATACTAATGCCACGCCGCCATCCCTTCTCTAACAAGAAGTAAGTAAACTCCCTCCGAATAGCTCTGTTTGCTTTATCAAACAATTATCCCGTCCCTGTACTTGTTCATATTGATTTTGCATTCTAATTAGACTTCAAAGCAGGATAAGAACATAGTATTCTATCCTTTCGTTATTGTACTGAATCTATTCCTGACTTCTTTAAGGCTTGACCTAATAGACCGGCACTATCCCACTTTCCTTCTTCCTATTTCTTTACCTCGCAGAACTTTTCATCAACTAGGTACTGGGGAAGTGTTGCTAGGTTTGTCTCTGACTCTAAGGATAGAGGGAAATAGAGCTAACTTCCCTATCTTTGACTTTCAGTCTAGTGCCAAGTGATGTCTGAAATGATGTGATTCTCTGTTTAGCCCGGAATCTTTAATACACTCACTTTATATTCGAGTAGTCAGGTTCAGAAGGTAGTCAAGTGCAGATAAAAGGAATGAACTGTAGGATGCTTCTGATTCTAGTGAAAGGAATTGAGCTTAAGTTGCTTGATGGTAGTACTATAGGGGGAGAAGTCAACTGCGAAGAATGAAAGAATCTATGTCTTTACTTCTTCTAGTGCATTACTTCCCTTGCTGTTCTCTCTTTACTTCAACGGGCCCTTTCGCTCTAGACTTCCTCTTGTTGTCCCGGGAGTCAATATTGTAATAGAAGAATGTTTTTACTTCAAAAGCTAACATCCGAAGCATTACCCCAACAACTCCTGGACAAACCCTTAAAAGAACCTCTCTTCTTGAAATGCTAGTTGAAAACGGAACTGAGAAGCAGGCCTCATACTTCCTGGATGGATGCCCTTCTTATTCTGAGACTCATGAACTTGCTGGTTCTGTTCTCATCGGTCCCATATGATCCATCCCTTAAAGGTGGTTCTGTTCGCTCTGGTCCAGCACTCACATCTAACTCTTTTGCCAGAACAGACTCTAATAGGGCTTGAAAGACTTGGCTGAAAGAGCCTTTTCCTCGGGTCCCTTATCCACGGATCAAATGGTCCCATCCCGGACTGGCTAGGCAGAAAGCTTTTCAAGCGCATATCCTAACTTTCGAGTGCCTAGATTCATCAACAGAACTGACAATATACCTGGGCCCTCCTTCCCTTGCAGGCAGGGTCAGTCCCCTCCCGTCATCCTTCCCCGGGGCATCCTCTCTTCCCATGGCTTCCTTAACAAGTAAGTAAGTAAACTACCTGGATATAAGGTATATATCGTTCCCTCTCTTGCTTTCACTTTCTTCTATTCCTGACTGAAAAACCACCTTACCCACAAGGGTACGGTTACCAGGAAATGAAGTGAGATACCTTATAGTTATAGAACTCCTTTCCTATTATAAGAACTATTGCTAGTTCTCTCTTTACATCCGATGACTTACTTGACATCAACTACCTCCTCTCCATACAATTCATTCTGGGAAACTATCAGGATCAAAGATAAGAGATAAAAGAAGAATTATGGTACTGAACATAACAGGTTGGACACGGACACCTACAACTCCTAATACTGCTTAAGCAAACCAAGGACAAACAACAGCTACCTTCAAAGATGGAGTGATCTCTATTGTTTCCGGTTTAACTTAGAATAAAGATAAAGTCTATAAAGCATATTAATCCCTACTATCAAGTATCAAGTCGTAGTCATCTGCAAATAGAGCGTATTGTAAGATACCTCTAAATAAGGTACTGAGACTAATGAATGACTGAATCAATCACAATCTTTTCATCAACTACCTTACCTTGCACCCTATATCCCAACCTTGTTCTCATACGGCCTTTCAACAGAACTTTACAGAGGGAAGCTACTACTACACCTCTATCTATATATAGGTAGAACATACTATAATATCAAATAGAAAAGGTACAGACTTAACTTTATTCCCTTATTCCTTCCGGATGCCTATTATAGTTCCTACTTTGAAATCTCGCAGGAGAATAAAATAGTAGAATCAACTAGGGATTCTATCTGGACTTAAACAGTATCAGCTAACTGAGACTGAGAATAAAGAAAGAGAACAGAGAATATGCATTCGGTTAAGCTTCAGCTTCAACGGCCATATCCACAGGTTCCAGTTCAACTTCCTTTCCTGAAGCAGATGCCCGAAAAGTGGGGTTCGAAGCCTAAATCAAGGGAAATACATGGGCTATCCGTTCTATCCCTTACCTATTCCCAAGAACGGAATATAACTAAAAAAAGAAGGGCGTTAAGGAACCTAGCCTTGATTCAAAGTGTCTAGGTACCAAGAGTAAAGGAAAGAAAGAGGTCTAACTAATATAAGAGGAGCTTGGGAGCATTTCCCCAGGGCAATCAGATGTAAGGTCAGCATTGAGCGATGGGACTTGGAGCTCACAAATGCGCTGTTATGAGCTAACGAGTTTATATTTTTTGAACTCGGAGAAGAGGATGGAAGAGGAGGTAGCGGTTCGTGCTTGAGTTGAATCACTTCACTTTGGCCCTATCTTTATATAATATAAGTAGTAGAACCCCTTAAAGGGAAATGATCTAGGTAAAAGCTATTTCAGGTTCTCTGGTATGGAATGCTTTACAAGTCTTTTACTAAGAGTGTGGCGTAGCTCTTCTTTTAGCTGTAGTTGAAGAAGGACATATTCACGTAACACCTGAATTATAAGCCTATATCTGACTATATGAAAACATGAGTTTATAACCCCTGTAAGACTCCCCTCGCCTGAGCCAATTCACTGTTGCCGACCTTGCTTCACTCCACCTCGCTTTCGACCTCAGCTCCTATGCTTGCCGCCGGACCTTGCACGGTTCCAACAACGAAATTGCGAATCCACTAGCAGAAGCAGAAGTTAGGGTTCCACCGGACCCATATCCAACAGCGGATCCTGCGGATCCATAGATTCTATATGGACTCCATAGAATATTGAACTCTATTAGCGGGGGAAGCAGCACCAGTCACGAGAGAAGCAGAGGTAGCACTAGCAGCGGATCCAGTCCTTGATCGAGATTCAAACCCAGTCGCAGTAGTGAGTAGGTGATCCAAGACCGGAGACAAGAGAAGCGGAGGCAGTAGTTGCACGAGCAGTTCAAGATGCAGCAGGAGCAGTTAGTTCCAGAACGTTAAGAAAAAGATCCTAATTCTGACCTCCCTGATCGTGCGTGCTTAAGTTAAGATTCTTTTTCTAATAGAGAATAGGGATCCAGAGCCCTAGCCCGCTGCATCTGAAACCAATAAACGATCAGCGGCGTCTACAGGCAGTGGGAGTGGGGGGTTTACGTAAGATCGATATGGGAATTGGGTTGTGAATCAGCCACCTCATCATGAGGATCTGGGGACAATCCAGTGCCAAATCCGTGCAAACTCCTGAGGGGCTAAATCCTAAAGGTATTGTGGCCCAGTAAGGGTGGTCTACGATCAGGGGAAAGGAATCGATCTCTCTTTCGTTTAGGAAAGGATAAATGTTCATTTTTCTCTATAGTACGCAGCACTCGTAGCACTTGGTGGGCTCCATTGTTGGATCACTGAGATTCTCTTTTTTCCCCGGGAGGCAAATATGCATATCTGTTATGTTACGATGCATTCTTCGCACTGGGAACATATGAATTCTTCATTATTCCCTTAAAAGCAAGATCTGAGCAAGTAGCAGAGCCAGTTGATTGAGTGGTTGAAGCAGTCAATTATGCGGATACATATTCATACCCGGGCCCAAATGAAACATCCGAGCCAGTGGAGGCGCAGCACCTCAACGCAGAGTGAGTAGCATGGGGAGCATAGTGAGCGGCCGAGCATCAGTGAAAGCTGTTGACTAAGTCGCATATATAGATCCCGATCGAGCTTATGCTTCTCGTGATCGTGGTCGCCTTTATAGATCGTTATCGACGATTAGGACCTTCGTGATCGAGACCTAGAAGCATACCCCTCATCAAGGGCAGCTCTTCAAACTTCTGGTACATAGAAAGATCCATATCCATATCTTATTGAGCGGGATCCTGATCCAGATCTATATCCAGGGATCAAAATCCAGTCGATGAAGTGGAACCTGACGGTAAGAGCAAAGGTACAACCACCTTAGGCATGGTTCATCCTGCTACAACAGATCCCAATCCGGCTTTCCCCTTTACAACATAGGGCACCCCGCCCAGCGTCCCTACCTGTTCCAACAAGTGATCCAGATTTTGACGTCTTCCTAGAAGTGATGCTTCGATATTTTTCACATGCCTATGGTCCTACCGGGTGTTCTATAGTTAGTCCCATATCCCTCAGGTGCAGGAGAAGCAAAGGCATAACTGTAATACTCCATAAGTATACTCATTTGCGGATAGAGACCCTGTTCCAGATGATCGGAACCCAGCACCTTAAAGACTTTATTTGGCTCCAGTCGAAGAGCAGGATCCATACTCATCGATGGTAAAGGCAAAGGCATGGGCGGAGATAGGAGCATGGGTAGCATCTCGTACAGATAGAGACATCTCAGTAGCACCACTTTCTTACCCATAAGCATAGCAGGAGTATCCCGTCCGGGTACATACCTATGGCCATGAGCGGGAGAAGCGGAGGCGTGGGCACCAGTAGATCGGAGCCATAGTCTACAGTAGCAAAACCATACCCATACGTCGGGATGGGTGATGCATCACAAGTACCAGCAGCATCATAGGCATCATCTTAGCCGGATCGATAGGCGGATTCCTTCGTGATCTAGAGCCATACCAGCACCCCTTCGCCCAGCTCCATACGTAGATTCACTAGTGACCTTAGCTTGGTTCCACAGGTCCTGGTGTAGATTTTATAGTGACAGAATCAAGGGCAGCATCTTAACCAGGTCGAGAGCTTGAAGCAGCTCCATAAGCATACCTAGGACCAGTAGATATAGTAGCATACCTTATTCCATTATCCAGTATATCCAGCTTCTTTTCGTTCGGTTCCATACCTTTTCAAGAACTAAGAGGTAAGGTCCGAGAGGGTCCCTTTGCCTTAATCCCCTTTCTCCAGCAAAGTAGCCATTGAGTTCCCATTCAAAGAGATAGAGAACTTAGGAGTTGTAATACATTCCTCAATCCAACTCCCATTTTTCCGCTAGGCACTAGTATCTGGTAGCTCGGAAAGTGAAGGCAAAACTCCATCTTGTCCTTCCTATCAGGTAAGTAAAGAAGTAGCTCCACCGATCTCTCGAACTGTCGCATACAATAAGGATCACACTCTAGGAACAGAGAGAAGGCGTGAATCCACTGCGGCATCTTCTGCCCCATCCGATGATGCTCACTGAATACACCTCGAAAAGGAAGAAAGCTGTCCACCATGGCTGAAGTAAAACTAGACTTTGAGTTCCTCTTTGAATAACATAAAAAAAGCATTCCACAGTCGTAGGTACCGACACCGGCAGTCGGATATAAATAATAACTTACCCCGCGTTAGTAGAGTGAGGAGTGAACGGAAAAAAAGACAGTTGTCAGGAGGGACCTCCGGCTTATACATTAGGCATGAGAACCGGCCAATGCATTCACTCACATCCGTTGATTGCGGTGCGCCATACACCAAGCTTGTTTCAGAGCGGATGTCAGGAGTGGAAAGGAAGAGTTGTACCGAGGACTTAGTCAAATACTGAACTGAAAAACGAAGAATACCATCATCGAGTACTGAACCCGTAGTTTTAGTATCGCTTTGAAGGAAATCAAGTATCCTAGCAAAAAACTCTCAATCAAGCCCTCACACCCCTACTAGGGTAGGTTCAAACCCCATTTTCCAAAACCTCTACCTCTAATGGGGCATCCTCTTATCTTGTTCGTATTCTAGTGAAAACCTCTTCTGATAGGTAGGTTCCTATCCTTTATCTATCAGCAAATGGATTCAATTCACTTTTCAGAATCCATATACGGAACTCCGTAAAATCAGGCCATGGTCGCAGCATCTGAAATCGTTTGTTCACCCTAACGTAAGTCCTCTCTCCACGCTAAAACGCTAAATCATTTTGGCTCTTTCACACAGCATCGAGGGCTTTTTCATAAGAAGAAGCACTCTATTGTCCACTTCGATAGCTTTCAAGAGTATCTTTCATACCCGGGGTCTCCAACCCCCTCTTTCTGGCGGGCCTTCTTTCCTCTGCTTCCTTGTGCTTCTGAGATCGCTAGCAATTTGCCATTTACTGATTCACTAAGCCAAGCATTGGAGCAAGCTAGGAAGACCGCTTTTTCCATCATCCAAGTCCATCTCCGGCCCCCTTCTTCCTAAAGCCCCGCTCCAGCCTGCTCCTTTATCTGTCTTATAGTCGGCTCCCCTTTAATCTTCTGTCTCCCACGGATAGGTGCCTTTCGGGAACGTCTCTCTCCGCTACTCCCCTTTTGCTCATAAGTAAGTAAGCTCTTCTCCACGGCATATTTTGACTCTGACCTTCGCTTCCTTCATTCGGTTTCTGGTTCTTGGCTGAACCAACCAGTAGGTCCTTCGACCCTCAAAGCAATACGGTATGCTGCTTCTACGCTGTCCAGCAAACGCAAATGCAATTCGTGCTCAGAAAAAGTCAGCTCGAATATTGCCTCTTGTCTCCCTCCTTCACTCTATATCGTAGAGACAATAGGTTAAACTCCTCCATGTACTCTCTCATAGAGATTGAAAAATAAAAACAACCTTGTCTCAGATTCTTAAACTTATTTCAGAAGTCCGCTTCGACATCACCTGGTAGAAATGAATCCTTAAACTTAAGAACTTATTGTTCTCCGTAGCGCTTCTCCTCCTGCTCCCTCTTCTGTCGTACATGTGCTCACCATAAGCCTCAACACCCGCTTGAAGCCCGATGACAGAAACAGTGGCTCTGGAGGAAGATCAAAAGTATCCCCACCCGTCGCCCTCACTTGAAGACGAAAGATCAAATTCGATTCAAAGATCGGAATCATACCTCCAGCAGGCAAGGTCGGCTCAAAGACAGGACAGGAATAGCTAATCCGCCGGGAAAGGGAGTCGCTTTATGCTCTTGAATATGACTCTCACTGGGCAATCATAAATTCCTCACTTCATACAGTCGTAAGGCTTCCAAGTCTGACTAGTTCCGCATGGGTGTGTACTTCATTAGTGTGATCTGGCAACTGAAATACATGGGCTATGGCTATCTTCTATTAGAAGCTATGCCCTTTCTTTATAGTTTTTCTTCTATGAAAGGATAATAAGGTGCGCTCTTCCTGGATTGCTATTGCAGCTTGGCCTTTTTGTCTTTTATTCACCCGCTTTTACTTTTATTGCTTTAATGAATATCTCTTTATTGTTTTCCTTATAGTATTACCCCTCTCTTAAGAGAGTGAGTGCCCGACTAGGAGTACGGTTTAGGCTTTGCCCAAACAAATAGGAAGAGAATTGGTTGTGAAAGAAGAGCCGACTGAGGTTGAATGAATTCTTCCACCCAGCAACAGCAAGAGTAGAGTTTGGCACAGGTCAAAGAGGAAAGGCTAAGCGAAAAAGGTTAAGATTGCTTAATGAGTTATGGCCACTAGTCATTCGGATTTCTCCTTACCCATGTCAGTATTCTCACTGGGCATTTTAGCCTATATCTCCGCTTTCGCTTCCGTACTCAACCGTCTCTCTCCTTAGTCCGATCTAGCCTCTATTGATTGAGAGGGTTGAAGACTCCTTTTATTAATGCAATTTTGAATTCCACGGAACTTTCTCGATTCCAACGCAACTCATCCTTTTGGAGCTGACGTAACAAACTACGCGAGCCTCCCGACGAAGCCAACATAAATCCTATCCGAATAAAAAAAAGAAAAGGCAGTTTCATTATGGTGGTATACCAGCCGCCTGTTCTGGAACTTCCAGTTCCAATCGAAGCATATCTATCCGTAAATGGATTTGTATGTATAGCCACTTCAGTCGTGCTCGTTGTTTCTCTAAAGTATCTTTTTTCTGGGAACATGATCAACCCAAAATTATTATGTTCGCGATTTTTCATCCACCGATGCAGAAAATTCTCCAGTTTTCCATTCTCATATGAGGCCGGAAAGTTTAGTGGCAACAGGTCGGCACGAAGTGATTCATCATGCTCAAACATGAGGCGATCATTCGTTAGGGACGGTTTATAGATCATCAAATTCCCACAAATGGAATGAGAAGTGGGTCCATGTAAATGATCGAGACCTCGGAAACAACAACGCTCCTTCCCCATATGGAGTTCGGAACCCAAAGGCAATCGTTGAGTGAACTGTATCTTCTTTGTGTTAGTTGACCTAAGCCGCACCATTATGGGGTGGGGCTCGGACTCCGAACCGTACGTGGGGCGAGTTTCTGCCTCATACAGCTCGGGCCGAAGACCGGGGGAAGTTTAGGAGAGGTGGGGAGACCCAGCAGCTGCCGTATCGGACAAGGATCGAATTAGCAAGCCTAGCAGAGTCCCCTCTAGCAGTAGCACTATAGTCCGTCCTTATTTATTCGCAAGGAAGTATCCGCAAGTCAAAGGAAAGCGAAAGGTTTGCTCGACTGAGAGAGCGAGTGGTTAGCCGGTCCCTTTCAATAAAATCCTATTCCAAACAGGGATGTCGGTTCGGCATCATAGACCTCGGATTCTCTTCCGGGCATGTGTCCTAGCTCAGAGAAACAGGCTTTCTCACCTTTGGAAGCAGCTCGTAGAATAGAACTGGCAGCTTTCTTGACTGACCCGCTGTCACATCTCGAATCGGTCCATTCTCTTGGAAGACCTTCCTCACAGGACTCTCAGCATGCTACCAGTCCGATCTAGCTGCCCGGTAGACCAAATCCAGTAGATAGTGAGGCCTGTCACTGGTTGAGGAAAGAAGACGACAAGCTAGTTACCTTTCAGGCAGTTCGGGTTTCTTGTGTCTGACCTTCCCAATGATTGAACTTTCCCTTAGCGGTGCTCTCTCCTTGCATAGGCATAAGTGATCCGACAGGCACTCTCCGGAACATGAGTTCAGGCATGACGCTCAATAGGGCATTCCTGGTATACTACTGAGATTCCCGGAAGCATGAGTCCAATCTCTCTTAGACTAGCAAGTCTTCCGAATTCAGTTAGCAGAATTCCCATCTCTCTCTGACTGACTGCATTGGCTGTCTTTCTCTTGTGAGTCCGGCATGTCTTTCTCTCCCTGTCTTGCAGATTCACAGAGGATGACCTGCAGGTGTATCATCGGGTCCAAGTGGTTGGAAGCTCTGTCTAGGCAGACGTTTTGTTGGAAGTACTCGCTCTGAAATCCTTGAACAAGGTGATCTGCCTGGCTTGCTTGTGAAACTGGGGAGTTAGACAAGGCCAGGCAAGCATCTGACTGGCTCGGTAACTGGTCTCTATCTCCGAGTGAAACTAGGCCAGTCAATCGAGCTTAGAGACAGTGCATGTTTACCTGTGACTAGCTTCTCTCTTTGCTTTCCTTGCTGTGACTGGTTGCTTGCTCTATTGGATTGGCTGTCTTCTCTCTGTGACTAGTGCAATCTTGCATGTGTTCCGCATCTGACTTTTGTTACATTTCCGAGTTTTGGATGCTATCTGCAGTGAAACAATTGAGAAGGATTTGGTTATCCTTCTCTATTGGAGAAGTAAGAGAGATCATGCTTTCAGTACATCTCTCTTCTCTCATTGCATGATGGAGAGTGTCCTTTCTTCTCTCATTGATGCTATTGACAGACTGATCTCAATCCCTTTTTTTTTTTCTTGATCAGAGAACGGATTAGCATAGCAATCTATGTCAACCCTTTCAAACAGCAATCAGAGTTTCAGAGTTCATGTCGGAGTCTGCTAATTCCACTAGGAGACAGCAAAGATATTGCTTGCTCAGTCTAGGCAGTCAAATCGGAAATGAGATGGGATTTCCATTCGATTAGCCAACAGGAATCTGTCCTTGTTGACTTCCACCGGAAATCCAATCTACCGGTTACGTAAATTCCTAATCTAATCAGGATAGTCTATCTCCGTATAGGGGAAAAGCTCTCCACTCGTTTTTCAAAGTCAAAGATAGGCATGTCAAAATGGAGTGACTTTTTGATCGACATATCGCTGCAAAAGTCCTCAATTATAAGTGAGACAGGGCAGACAAGCCAGCAATAGAAGCTATGCCCCAGCTTTTTTACCCAACCAGACCTAGGACCAGCAATGCCTGTCAAAGAAAGAAGTACAGGTTGCCAGTCCACTCATTGCTATCTGATAGCCCTTATCAATCACTATTTTCACATAGAGAATAATTATGCTATTCGGACAATCTTCTTATAGCGAGTCAATGTCGGATAATCTAGCAAGAGCTTCTAGCGCAAGGGAGTACCAGATAGAGCTTCAACAAGTGGGAATCAATACAGCAACAAGTCCGATGTTGAATGAGATAGCTTTCATCTTCCAATCTTTCTGAGCTAAGAAGTTTGAAAGGGGCAGTCTTCCATGTCACTCGGAAGGCAGATCAAGGTAGATGAACCAATACCAGATGCTTCCGTTTGGGGATTGACAATGGAAGTTGGTCATTCTCTTCCCTTCCCGTGTAGAACTAGGATGACTAAAGCCCAGCGTCGAAAAAAGATTGACTTTCAAAAAAATAAAGGAGAGTGGATAGCTGTGATGTGAAAGAAAGGTTAGACAGTTGGGTTGATCGAGATAGGGTTCTATGTCCGGTATCAAGCGAGAGAGAATAGCAGAATACCGATCCGCTACATATGAAGCAAAGCCGGCCTTGCCCGTTGAACTTCTCTCATCCCGGGATTGAGATAGGCAGAGTTCCCGAACCGCTGAGTGCTATCATTATGCCTCCGGTAATAAAAACAATTAGTCCGATCTAGCTGGAAAAGTCGTTATTTCAGTAAAAAGTTTGATGCACTGGCTAGCCTAGACTCCCATTCAGGCACTGCCGGGATAGACTGAATAAGGTAGCAGTGACTTTATAGCAAGATACTTTTACTGATCTGCCTCTCCTAACGGCTTGTACCGGTATTCTAATAATGGCCAATCCAGAATAAGAGAGCTAGCCTAGCCCAGCTTGACAAGAGGATTAGGACAGCTTTGGCTAGAGATGGACAAATGCAAAATGTCTTAGAGAAGGAGCAGCTTATGACGAGAAGGGCTTTTAACTAACTCAAAGGAAGGCTCAGAAGAATCCTCATTAGTAGCAGCAGCCTTGGAATGAGTTTGAGGTTTAGACTGGGTTTGACTACCTTTAGGTGTGTTCTTGCGAGGAGGCCGAGTGAGACAGTCTCGAATTCAATTCCCAGGCTTCTTTCAGTAACAGGAATTCGATGAGCCAGAATAAGGTATAATAGAAGAAGTAGCCCTCACTAATGAAGTTCATTGTCATTTCATAGTTCCAAGTGAAGTCTCTGAAGAGATTAGTTCTGCAACAGCACTATACAGTGTAGGCAAGGGGCTGCGATGGAGTAAATAGGCTCGAGCAGGCTAAAAATCATCAGTGAGAGCGAGAGTAAAGAAACTTCTTAGCATGAGCGGAAGAATCTCCAAAAAACATACATAGGACAACAAAGAATATAAGTGGAGAATAGACTGTCCAGGTTGCTCTTTCATGTCGTGCAGGTGAAGCATAAGCTCATACTGACGAACAAGGTCTGCAATAGTCTACCAGGCCCCAATTGCCACAATTCAAACAGATCCTAGGAAGGCTCTCCTACTCCATTTACAAGTTAGCGGTTCACTCTTTCGATAGAGATATACTTTTATAGAGAAATGCCTTCTATCTACGTAAAGAGTGCGTCCTGTCTTCTGTCTCGCCCTAAATGGAATGGCTCTCTTAGTTACGCTGCGCCCCGGTCTGAGTCCCCACGTCCGCTCTTCTCCGCCCGCAACCCAAGAAGTTGGCTTTGCCAACACAACAACATTAGGGCCGTCCCCTTCATTCTATGCCGACCCCGGCCCGGGGCTGGCTTTTTGGGAAGCCCGTTCCCACCGCGCTCACGGCCCGGCTGGCCTTCCAGCGGTAGTGGGAATTCTCCCGTTCCCTGGTCAAAGACTTGGTTGGATGCGGGATCTACTCCACGAGGAGCGGTACGGACGTATATGATATCATCACGACCTCTCTTTTCGTACCGCTAGGGATGCTTAACGCCACTTCGCCAACTGGCGTTACCTGCGCTTTCGTGTCTCTCAGTGTGGTCAGCACTGGGTGTTTCCGAGCAGCGAGGCTTACACCCATTCGCATTAGTTCATCCAAAGTTCCTTACCCTTATGCACGAATTATTGAATAAGCCATCTTCCTATCAAGGTTAAGGAGTCAACTGAGCATCTCAGCGGCGGGATTGAATACCCGGATCGAGTCAGAGTTCACGCCGCCCGCCCTGAACAAATAGGAGGCGTGGGCCACAGGTCGCACATAAGCCGCCGGGTCGCACGACAGAAGAACACCCAACATACAGATGCACACTCCAAAATGTGAAATATTCATCTTCATTGGAGCTTTTTGGTGGTAGTCGTGACCAACAGCCATCAGCTGTCGGCTCGTTGGTAAGGCGAGAGCTTCAAGCCCGATTTCAGGTTCAGGTGGCACACCCCCCACACAAGCACCACCCGACGAAGGGGGGACGGGGAAAGCTACAGGCCAAAAACCTTCGACCCTTCTTTCTAAATGGGGGTGCCCGGAGCACCCCATCTTGTCATTTCGTTGTTGCTCATTCCCGTTAGGCTTAGGCCGAAGTGTTTGGCGTTTCCTTCTCCGCGCCCGCTCACGCTTTGCTGACCTATCGCGTGGTAAAGAGAAGAGAGTACGAAAGAATAGTAAACAGAGCACACCGCAGAAAGATTCTAAATATGAGAAGTCCCCCTTGGATTCGATAAGAAGGAAATGAAGAACGGGAACGAAACGAAATGAGGCGTTTCCAGCTCTAGTTTCGGATGAGCTTCTCCCAATTATGTCTGGTAATAGAATAGGGCGGCTTGCTCTGACCAAGACTCCACTTTTTGCTCCGTCCATGGAGCGTATGAATTTCCTGGAATGTAGATAGACCAAAAGAGGGAATGAAGGGATAAGAATAGGAATTATAGTCCCATTGGAAAAAGGGGCACCAGTGGGAACATCTCTACTGACGAACCATTTCAATAGTAAGGGTGCTGCCGTGCCACGAGGCACGACCATAGAAGTAATGAAAAATAAAAAGTTATGTAGTTGGACCATCTGCTCTATCCGTTCGAGTTTCGCTTCTCTAGAGAAGATGAGACGCTCAAAATGAAAGTGTTCGCAACGCATACCGAAAGGATACCAATGAAGCCGACCATTAATGACTAGTTCGAACACCAGGAGCGGTCTGATCCCTGATTTGATCAAACAGACTGCTCTTAGAAAGATGAAAGAAAAGCAAACTCTCCAAATTGTTGACCAAGCAACACTAGCGGAACAATCTCAACTTCTTACCAGCCGGATGGTGCGCAATGAAGACCAATCCGCGAGCTAAACTAGAACATCCAATAGCAGACAAGCTTGCATCTCCGTCTTGTCCCGAATCCTTATTTTCTTTCTCCTACAAGCCAATCATGCAGTCTATAGCTCTACTTTACTACGATATATCTTGCTATTGTTTTGTTCTATCACAAACAGTCAAACCAGCTACCGAAGAAGAGATACTCAATTCGTTACCATGACTGATAGGATGATCAAGCAAGGCAGTCCATAGACAGTTCCGCTTCTCCTCTTAGTTAGAGAGGAGCAGAGACCGCTCGATCTTATCTTGTTGGTTCTTCTTCTTTTTTGTCGAATCTGAACCATGAAAGTCAGTCAATGTTGGCTTCCTCTCAGAGTTGGGATCCTCACGACCCTTTCCTTGATTGCCTGAGTGAGGATCGGAAGAAGCTCAGCTGCCAATGCAAAGTCCGCTTAGTTCAAAACTCTGAAAGCCGAAGGGAGGAAGGCATCATAGGTTTTTTTTTCTAGGTTCAGGGGCGAATCGCTAAAGGTCGAAGTCAACGGCATTTGAAAATCAGACTGAACCCGCCCATCTCATCTTGATTTAGGGGGGGATACAGGGATAATTTGATCTTATATCACGCCATTTCTTTATTAGTAGCGAGTAGCAAGAAGAGAAGCTACAAGCATGAGGTCTCACCTTATCTTATTTAGAGGATCTTTTTTATTATTCAATTTAAATCGGCCAGGAGCCTTGGTTCCACTCGACCGGAGATACGACGTCATTTATCGAAAAGACCTTTCACTAGCCTTTCTTTCACCCCGATTGAAAGCAATGAATGGGATCGGCTTACCCCATTCTTATAGCGGAGAGAGTGGTACCGTACTGGCTTTCAAGCGGCTTTCCTCACTCCCTGGCATGACTACAGAAGAGAGGGAATTCCTACCAGACCAGAGAGGGGTGATTCTCTAACAAAGGAAAGAAAGGAATGACTATCTAAAAAGAGACAGGCTTGCACAGACATCCCGATGGGAAAGAAGGAAAAGACTGGATTTCCGCTACGCACCTTGCTCTTCTCTGTTTAGGAGTGGGAGTCTGTCTTTTCTAAAGAGTGAAGCTCCTCATTCAAAGAGGAGCGGGTGGTTATCGAGGTTTGCAAAGTCTAAAACTTCAGCATGTTGGATGCACCCAAACAAAGCCGGTTAACCAAAAGGCGATACGGAAATTGTCCTACAAGCGCAATCCCATAACCTACATCGACCACTTTAGGAATACGTGCTGGGCGGGAAGACTAAGATCGAGTTGGATTTCGGGACTAGGGTAAATAGGTAATCGACTCCTTTTCATACAACAATATACCAACCGGGCTTACTATACGGAATATAAGACCTCAAGGCAAAGCCAATTTACCCGAAAGCTTGGAAAGCATTCCACCTTACAACAATACTCGCGCAGGAAAGAAAGCAAACAAAGTCCTATCTTAGGGTGACGAGGGACAAAGCAGCAACCAAAAAGCATTGAACCTTAGCCGACTTCGAGCACTTAGAAAGAGACTAGGCGCTGACCGATAGGATTCGAAGGATTGATTAGGCGATGACTGACTGAGAGGCGGATACGATTTCACTCTTTGGTGAAGGATTAGGACTTAGGTGGGCGGCTTAGCTTAAGGGAAGGGGCATATTCTCCTTGATTTCAATCTATTGGGTATTGGTAATTGCGTAGATAACGATTTTCCGACAGACATAGCAATTATCTCCTTAGGGGGCTTCCCCGCTTCGCTTCTTCTTTGTTCATATCGTAAATCGCGTCTTTTTAAGCCAGGTCAAAACGATTCGATTTTTCTCTGAGTCTACGGAGATAAATCGGTCTTTAAGCGAAAATCCCGGGTTTTCTAAAACCTTCTCGTGATGATCTCACTCCAAGGAGGGAAAAGGTTTGTTAATTCATTCAAAAGACGGGCTTTCCTAGCTCATATAGTGGAAAGCGCCCTTCCCACATCGATCCGAAGAATGATGAAACCTGCCAAGTAATATAGTAGTAATGCCTTTCCCAATCCTCTATCGAAGGAAACCCCTCCGAGGGTGAAAGAGGTGGCTAACTTTCCTTGCCCCAGGGAGCTTCTTTGTTTATGTCACTAAGCGTGATAGCTTAACCGCGCTTCTAGCTCTATCTCTAAAAGGAATTATTAAACCGGCCATGCCAGACAAGTACTGGTTGAAGTTCCGCCATCCCCTCTCCCAGTTGCTATGAATCGAGAGAGCCCAGTCGCTCCTCCTGCCTACATAAATAGAGGCATCACTCGAGTGATGCCTCTTCTAGTAGATCCAATCCAGACAGATCTAGTATACGTACAAGAATCAGAAGGGGTCTTCTCCCTAGGTGAGGGGATTGTGCTACTTGCTTTTCTCTTAGTTGAATAATGGGTCTTTCTCTTTTTCTTTCCTTTCTTGTTCCGTCCTGCGCTAAGCAAGCGAGTCTTTCATTCCTTGCTCAAGTAAGTGAGGACAAGCCCCTTTCGTTTATCCGGATCTGCCTATCCGGGGACTTCTCCAACAACCTCTTCTGGGGAACAATCTCTTATGTACTCAGACGGGCCGCTCCACTCCCTGTGTTCTTTCAACGTAGCAAGGAGGCCGGCTGAGAATGCCAAGTCGGTCATCCACACTCAGTCAGAGTCCAATTTCCTAGCGGAAGAAAGCCAAAAGGGAAGTTCTGCGTCCTCACCTTTCAATCGAGCAACTGCGTTTCTTCGTCTTAGGCCTCCTACAGAGGTGTATTTCCTTTCAAAGTAAAAGAATTTAGGGGATTCTCGCCGGATGGAACAAGGCGCTTCGAACCATATACTGCTTTTGCTGGAATGAAACGAACGAAGCCTTGGAACATAATTCTGCTGCTTGCTGGGCCCGGATGGCGGAACTTGCATTTTTTGAGAGAAGAAAGCGGCCCCCCTTTTGCGGCAGAGTAGAAAGCTGAGCTTTCCCTCGTGTAGCTCCATTCAGAAAGAACACAAAAAAAAGGATAAATAACATTTTTTCGCGGATTCTTGCCATCACTACTGGAAAACAAATTGAGCTGTAGGCATCAAGGTAAGGGGGCGATAAACTATACTGCTGCAGAAACGGAATCGAAGGGGTTGGTTGAAGGGTAAGGAAGGATAGCGTGATTGACTGCTTTAGTAGGTAAGAAAAAATCATACTAACACGCTGGTGGAAGGAAATTGTTAATAAGTAATCGGGAGAAAGCACCCCAGTATGCAGTAAATGCCTTCTCTTCCATCTGCTTCAAATCTTAGTGGAAGAGTTAGAAAGAAGAAAGGCAAATATGATCGATTGATGAGTGAACATCCTATCCTGGCGCGGATAAAGCTTGGTTTACTATTAGCATAGCCCCTTGAATGGGATCATATGAATGGAAAGACGTGTTTTTAAGCTTCAATCAGTTGGTCCCTTACTTAAGTTAAGATAGCTCTTAAAGATGAAAGCCCAACGCTATTGGCTTAGCTTCTACTACAATTACCCTAGCATAGTTTGGATAGATGAAAGCTGGGGGTCCCCTTCTTGGTTAATAGCAACTTTTTCTGCTTATCTATTACGGACCATAATGTCTTTCTTTCCTTATTCACGACTGGGATAGCTTGGATACAGACTTTTCTTCCCCGGGATATAGCGGGTTCTCTTCTCGGTCAAAAACGGGCAAAGGGGAAAAGATAAAGAAAAGGGTAGCGTCAATCTTTTTCTATCTGACGAGGCTATTCTTATGAGTGCTACGAATACTAAGACTCCCTGTCCTAACGAGCTAAGGGGGTGTACCATTCAATGCCAGCCCTATGGCTTTTGCTTGTCTTGTCTCGCCATAAAAAGCTGAGCTAGATGGGCCCGAACCTGCTCCTGCTCTTTTTGGTTCATAATTGTCTGTGGGATGGATATGGAATTCGACTTGAAACTTGCGTATGTCCTTTAGTTCAAGAAGATGGACACAGCATTGCTCTAAATGAGGATAGATGCGTATGGTATAGGAATCGGGAAGAGAAGATCAAAGCCGCTAGTTGAAGACAAAGGATCACGAACTGGAGTTTTCTAATGAAAGAAATGCGAGAGCAGGTCCTGCAACGTGACTTGGTTTGCTCGGGTGTGGAAGGATCGGGGAACAGATATGTCGATGGTTGAAAGGCTAGCGAATACCATTCTTTCAGGAATTAGGCTTTTGAGACCGGCTAGCTCTTGCTAGCATAGAGCTACCAGCAACAGGCTAGACATAAAGAGCTAGTATCGGTCCTAAGACAGCTTCTATGCCTACTGCTACTTTGGCTCTAGACTAGTCTTATCCCTTCAATGCTTTTATAAGACTAAAACTCTTCTCGCCGGCTCACGGGACTCGTAAAAATGTGTTCACGTAACGTAATAGGTCGTTGCTTGCTGCTTGCTGGCTAACGCACCTTACTAGCCTACGTAAGCGCTTTGAAGCCGTAGCTTGCTCCCCAGACAGTCTCTCTTTTCCCAGTCGTACCCGATCGTTTCGATATGATTTCTATTTTTTAAGTTAATGGGGCCTTTTTAGATTATCATCTAAGTAAAGCGAAATATTCCCAACCAACCTTCACTCAGTCAGTCGTAAGGCTGTATCTGAACTACAGTGGCTTCAATCCGAGTCCGGGTCCCGGGCTGGCTGCATCGGAGAGGGGTGGAAGCAATGGATCGAGTGTATTGATTCCATTTCTTCTCGTCCATCGAATTGGGGATCCTATCTCCTAGTCTTGATCTACCCGGTCCCCTCGGAATGAGATGGAGATGGAAGCAGGAGCGGAGAACCCCAGCTGGAAGGTCTTTGGTGCTCGAACCAGGCTGCTTCCTCTCCATCTCCTTAATTAAGGGCGAGTGCTAAAGGGCCTACTTTTACTTGAGTAGTTAGGGCGAGTGGCTAAAGCCCACGATGAAAAAAAGTGGAGATGAGAGTCGCTTCCGATTTTCCGCCCTACAAAGCCAGCCAATTCGTTACCGGCTAACTGGAGGCCGAACAAAAGCGCGGCTACGACAAACGACGAGTTTCCTTCCCGGACGGGGGCACGTGTAACAGCCCCGCAGGGAACTAAGAGGAGTTGGTGTTAAAGACCGATAAGAATTCATTCTAACTAGTAGCTACTCATTACACACAAGAAAGAGTGTAGGTTTCAGTTCAGTCTACGGTCTCCCGTCGGATATCACTCACTGTATTCCCTGCTTTGGGAGTTAGAAGTGAATCAGGGACTTGCCATGGATACGAGTGAAACGAAGGCACAGGCCATTGTTTTGTATCAATTTCTTCGTTTTCTGACCTCTGAGGAGACTTCCCCGCTTAAGCCATAGTAAAAGACCTAACCACTCTGCTCGGCTCTCTGTCAAGGGAGAGCCTTCGCTCCGCCTTCGGGGTACTAGGTGAAATGGGTTACCTCACTCCTATCCATTGATGTCTTGGACGGAGATATTCTTGAAAGTAAACCTTCATTCTTGGATAGATGCTTTCTTGCTGCTCCCCTTATTATATAATGATCTACCACGCTGCTTTGAACGTCCCTGAATAGGCGCATCCTTTGCTGCCATAGAGCGAAAGACAGGGGCACGGGACACTATAAAGAAGAGATGGCTAAGCTCAAACTCCAAAGGAAGCAAGTAAAATAAAATAGAGAGGAAGGAAGAATGCAAGCAACGGATATAAGCGTCCTAGCGTAGCGCGAAAGAACTGTATGCGCATAAATTAAATAAGGACGACTGACTATATAGAAATATGAAAGTGGAGTGAAAGTAGTCTACACTACGCCTTCAAAGGAAGGGGCCATGACACATTTATTGACCCTATGGATTCCAGGAACCACTAAAGTTTCGACTAGACTCAATCAATCGAGAGCTAGCATTAGAGAAAGCAGTAGAAAATCAAAGACGACTTCGCACTGAAAGCAAGGGGATTCGCTAAGCTAGTAGCTCTAAAGTAATGGCATCCTGTTGATTCCTAGCTGACTAATAAGAGTTCTAAAAAAAGCCCCCCTTCGTACTCTATTTTATATTCCCCATTCCTACGAATGCTTCATCGCTTAGATGTGTTCGCCCTGCCCATGTGTAGAAAACAATACATATATTATGTTATGTCCGATTTGCTGACTACCTTGCTATAGACCGAGGAGTAACGACAAAGCAGGAGATCATAAACAAGATACAAACTAACAAACATACCTGCATAAGGACAGCGGCACTTCACTGGGTCCCTATATGACTATCATAAAAATACATCTAAAGATGCGTAGTCAACAGATCCCTAGTCTTAGAACTAGGAGTTTTACAGTGAGATAGACGTTTAACATAAAAAGAAAGCTATAGCGCTAGCCAGCAAGCAAGCATTCTCGATTGAAGCATGAAAGAGTTTGCAGTGCAGTCGTAGGTACTCTCAGAACAGATTCATTCGAAAGAGCAAATCAAGCAAGAGCGCGGGACGAGATTGCGATAGGCAAAGTAACAAAGTAAACCTTCTAAGCTTCAGTTAGTGTGCAAGACCAATTAAGGGTTGTCAGTTAGACTTCCTTTGAGCACGCACGCAAGAAGCTGTCCAGACTTAAAGCGGTACTCCGTCCAAATAGGAATAGTAGCAATCGCCCTAGTTAGTCGTTTAGAGTGAACCTGAAGAGGTTTATGGACTAGTTAATCACGTTTATAAAGAACCACCCAGGTTTAAGGTATACGCCATTCAGGCTCATAACAAGCTTTTGTCGGAAAATAAATCGGCAAATGCAAGCAACTCTTTGAAGCAGATACGGTTAAAGCAAGAGGATGGAGTTGAGAGGCATCGGGAAAGTCAACAGTCCCAGAGCCTTTTCTTTCAAAGAGCTGATTCAATAGCAGTAAGACCGGTTACGCTTACACCAATAGCAGGTAGGTAAAGGCAAACAAAAGATATGGCTAAAGCACCGGTAAGACCAAGAGCGTCTGCGTTGAGTAGATCTGGTTACCTTTTTTGTTTGTGCCCGAGAGGAAGGATTGATTTGATTGCCCGACTATCGGCAAGAGTTGACTGACTTCCTCGTTCAGTGGGGAAGTCTATTCCCTCTCAATCAATGCCCGGGAAGGGAACTATGAGAAAGGCACTTCAAGAATACATATGGAGATAGGCCATTTAGATAGACCGATTCCAATAGCGTCCCGCAAACTACCGGGAAGCCCACTACATAGGTAGGGGGCGTGCTGACTTGACTTTCTCAATTAAGGAGGTCCGCTAGCTGCTTGAGCCATAAAGACTTCTTATTTCAACGGATTTCATTCACTGGCTTTCCTCTCTAAGAAGTCAGGTCGATCCAAAGCCATTGCTTGAAGCGATTTCCTTGACCGAAGTCTGCTACCGAAGCAGGATTGCTTGACACACAAGCATACCAACCCGAGGGAAGGTAAATAAGGATGGTGGTCAATCAAGCTATTCTATTAATAAGTAGGAATCCGCTTCTCCATGCCCTTCCATTTTCAAGGGGTAGGCCCTTCGCGGCACACAAATCAGATTTTATTGTCTCACTGGCGCATTCGGTAGCCCCTTCTAGTGCGCGTACTAAGACTAAGGCTACAGCTCACTTCTTCCTTACTAGACCGATTGCCATGAATGAACTGGCTTGACTTGACTTTAGCTACAGGGACAGTTTCACCGACCTAAGAACCATTTCCTTTAGCAGCAGCGGAGGATCTTCTATGAAAGCAAAGAACACACCGAAGCTCCCTTTAGATCGAAGGCCTTGCATACTAAGATTATTCTTATACGTGCTTTCGTGGAAGTCTCACCTATCAAGGAAGTCTGACTAAGAAAGTTTATCCCTGCGGGAAGCATTAGCACCTCAGCTCAGTACGCATAGAAGTCAAGTCTACCTCTATTTAGCTCTACTGACTTTCTTATACCTATACCAGGAACCCAAGCCTACCTCTTCTGGTTGAAGTTCCGATGAACCGGGTATTCCCTCAAGAGCCAAATTTACCTGTACCGCACAAGGAAAGATCTCAATCGGCGTAGGGCGAGGGTCAAGCTCCACTACTGGGCCGGGGGAAGAGTCTGCAACAAAATCAATTGAATAGACAGAGAAGTCCGGTAAGCGTATCGATTCAAGCAAGTCCGACTAGTTTAGGCGCCGCCTTCCAGACTTCTGATGAACCGCCGGGTGGTATGAACTCCAGAGCCCTATTCTGGTTACAGAGTGCGGGTAACCGACAAGTAGGTTAGCAAACAGGTGAATCAATAGGCTTTGCTCCTGCCTTCGCTTCCAGGAGAGAAAGAGTACTGGCCTTAAAGCTATTTTTACACAAGATAGGATGGCTGGGAGGGAGTTCTTGAATGCCGAATCCCTGAACTCATACCCGTCGGTAGGCTTTCTTCCCGCTTAAGATAGACCCGATTCCAGTGTATCGTAGAAAAGAAACTTCGCTTCTGGTTTGGAACCCTGAGCAGACTCCGGTGATATTGAATCAGCCAGAAGGTTCACTCCTAACCTTTGAAATGGAGCTTGAGCTGCTAATAAGGAAATACCCCCTTTTCTTATTTCACACAATCCAGGAACTTCCAGAAATAAGGGAAGAAGTCTGTAGGAAGCTATCCGAAGATAGGACTTTCCTCTAAGGCAACCAAAGCCTTTAGCTACTCAACTACTTGAGCTCATTCGATACCAGACAAGCGCTCATTGGCTACCAGAACTACTCAGATCAGATCTTGGCTTCCTAACTCCTAAAAGGAGTGCGTATGAGAGAATCATGTTCAAGAGAACTATGAGGAAGCAGAACCTAGTAAGAAGAAGAGCTAGCAGCGGAGAAGATCCCAACAACGGCTATTTGAACACCGCTTACTGTACCAGCGGTTGCTGATTCAATTGGCTTAGATTCAATAGCTGCCGAGTCGATAACCGGATTCTTCAATACGGATACAAAAGCTCACTCATTCCGGAATGGTCGAGTAGATTCATGAGAGGCAAGAGCAGGAACCACTGCTTGACTGGAAAGACGAAAGGCGGAAAAAGGCTCCTTAACCCACTCACTCTGAAACCCAGAGAAAATGAGCCAAGCCCGTAGGGTGTAAATGGATAAGACCAATAGGGAATCAAACAAAAGGCAAGATTGAGAGATAGAAGGCCAGGCTTGTCGCCAAGGGGTTCACTCTGAAAGAGGACATCGACTACACTGAGACCTTCTCCCCGCTTTCTATTCCTTCCCGGCGCAAGTTATACAGAAGGGTGGCTTATACCAGCTAACGAAAACTTCCCCGCTAAAGAATTGCATCACACAGGTGAAAGGCGATCCTTAATAGCCTAAGGAGATTTTCGATGACTTAGCACTACCAAAAGGAAAGGAAGGAGAATAAGGGAAGGTGCCAAGCCTGATTGCAGCACGAGTAAGGGCTTATCTTGCCCATTTCCAAATAGACGGAATTGGAGCTAGCCATATAGAAGAAGACTCTCTGCGTAGCTACAGAGAGGATAAAAGGTGGGAAGATGCCTTTAGCTAAGCGATTCAGGGTCTTTTCTGTACCCAGGATCCGATCCCGTTGATCAGTGATCAGGATGATACGATTGGTTGTAAGACTTGGTTGGAACACGAGGTTTAGCCGAATATGAGTTATTCGTTTTTGAACTGGAATGCCTTCGTCCGAGTGCGTTCCCTTCAAGACAAGAAGAGGAGCTTTAGCTTTAGAGCGCCCAGAGGAGTAAAGATCAGCTAAGCATCCAAAGATAGGAATAGAATAGCTGATCTTCCGCAACTGGTTTTGAAACCTATATGTCTTAAGGAGGGCTAGCTCATCCTTTCATCCGCATTAAATGGGTTAATGGGAAGCTCAAGAAGGATGGGTATTGCGCCCGAGTGAGCGAGTTAAAGGTAGTCATAACCCTTACTTTATAACCTTCAGTCCGGCGAAGCTAGCTAATAAGGAAAAACCCCTCTTCTAACTCCCTGCCTGTAAGCCTTCTTTCTTCCTTACTCTAACAAGTAAGCAAGTCAACTACCTTCTGTCTTCTTTTCTAAAAAATATCCCCAATAGTCAAGATCTCATGCAGGAGAGAAAGAAGGAGTCTGTTGATTCTATGGTAGCTGAACGTCTTAACTTTAATTATTCCTAATATAGTTCCTTCTTATTGATAGCACCAGAAAGAGAACTCCGCCTTCTCGGGGATTCGATTAGAGGACTTCCTTTAGCTCTAAGACTAGGGATCAAAGGAATTGGTGGGAAATCCAGAAAAGCTCAAATCCCACTGTTAGAACATTTCATAAAGAGGAGAGCCGGTCTTGCACACTAACTCATGAGTCAACCTAGGAAAAGAACTGCTTTCCAGCCTTTCACTCCTAAGAAGCAGGTCCCACTCCGTCCAAAGCTTGCAGCTAGCTCTTTTTCACTTTATAATAATACCTTTGGATAAATCCAATTCTTGCTTGCTGGACTATTGTGGTCTCACTCAATACCATACTCTTTTCTTTGAAAATCTTCGTATCGTAGGCAGGGACTCTCGCCGCGACCCGGATAATGCTTCCTTTTTTACGATGCCGGATCGATGCCAATGCCCACCTCTTTGGTTGGGGAGCCAACGAGTCCACCCAAATTCTGTACTGATTCGCTCGCTTTGTCCACCTTCGCCTCTTCAAGTTGGCTCCTTCTCGAAATGACTCAAGTCTGACCAAGACTGGTCCTTCGTAGTTCTTTCGCCTTATCTGGCTCGTAGATGGCTCTTGGAACTAGTGGTTAACCATTTCTACGCGAGACCATCGTTTATTAAGAATGAGGCTTTTCCTGGGCTCGTACGAAAGTCTCTGTGAGTAGTTCCCCCGGCTAGACCAGTGCCAATAGTTAGAGTTTAGACTCCTTTTTCAGGCCTTCGCCTTAGTCCAAAGGGATTCTTATGTAAAGAAAAGAATTCGTTACAAAGAAGGTCAAGCTAGCTGGCTCATAACCTTGAGAGGGATCAAATCCTATTTCGGGAGCTGCCTTTACACCGGTATTCAAATAAGCTGCTGCAAAGAATGAGAAGTGGGTCTCGCTCTCCTAATCAGTCGTTAGCTTATCCATCTCTATTTTTATCCGGGCTTCTTCCGCTTTAGCTGAGGCCGATGCCCCTATCTTTCTTCTGATCCGCCCCTAAACAATAGCAATAGCACGAATCCTAAGCTACGGCACGCGAAGGAATGGTTCCATGAATCATGGGTGGAGGCGACAGGGGGATTGGCTGGCTTACTATGGGGAAGGGGAGAATCACTAAAAAAAGTATAGAGCTCCCCTAGGGAAAGTATTCTACCTCGTTGGACCGTATTCGCTACTAAAACGTAGCCCTCCTCCGCCTTCGTTTGAGGAAGCAGGTATTCGCTTGTCAGCTCTAGCCTTCCCTTGCCTTGCCCCTCGAAGAGTCCTACCCCGAACAATATCCATTGCCTGTCTCGTACCGCTCCGTGGGCTTTTATGATTAGACTACTCACGAATCTATCCAATTTCTTACTGAACTTGACTTGTCTCCGATTGCCATGCTGCGCTTTTCGCTCCTTATCCCGTACAGAACGAAGTGAATCTTATTGAAACATTCATTGCTATGGGCCCTCTTATTGCACTGAATGACGGATCACA
Source organism: Vigna unguiculata (assembly GCF_037176805.1). NCBI lineage: Eukaryota > Viridiplantae > Streptophyta > Magnoliopsida > Fabales > Fabaceae > Vigna > Vigna unguiculata. The sequence continues at coordinate 10,130 of NW_028197050.1, read as the reverse complement.
TGGGGTGGATCCTACTAATGCAATGTTTTCTCCGTGTAGGAAGGCATTTTGAACATCTAGCTGGTATAGGGACCACTTCTTTGATGCAGCAATAGCCAGTAAAGTCCTAATCTTCACAAACTGAAGTTAAGGTTTCCTCCAAATCTATCCAATATTTCTTCTTGAGCAAAGCCTTGAACAGGACGATAGGAATAATGGCCTACCTCAGGCATGTTGTCTGGAACTGGATCATGGCTTGAGTCTGGAGAGGGAGAAGCGTTGGTTTACTGATCTCTTTCAGGTCCTGGCTGAGCTTCAACAAGATCTGGTGTTAGACGAAGTTTCTTTCTGGTATACACTATGGTTGATAGTGTATGAGTCACAGGCTTCTCTGGCTGATATATATGACTAATAATTCACGGTGATACTCTCCGGGGGCAAACAAAACTAGACTAATCAGTGTAGGAGAAGTTGAAGTGGAAGCAGTGGAGGCAGAAGGTCGCAAATCGCCACTCATCCGGATTGTTCTTCTTGGATTGGTTTCCCCTTTGCTTTGCCTAAGCCAAGCTTCACATTAAACACAAGAATTGGACCAGTGGGGCGAGTTTGCTATTGCTAGAAGTTCGAAAGGAGTAGTCATAGGGGCTTTGGGGCATTCCCCCAGGGCATAACTAATTAGCGGCCTATTCTTTTTTGTCTAATTCAATTCCCATCTCTCAAGCTAAAGAGAAGGTAATAAGGTAAGCCCAAGCAGCTGCTATTTGAACAACGGATTCAGCCATTGAAGATCTACAACTTATGACTCCACTGGTAGTATACTAGATGCAACCTATTCTGTAACAAGCGATTCTGGCTATAGCACCAGCTCATTCCCTGACTTCCTTTCTTCTCTCAGGACATTCTCTTCTTTTTCTTTAACTATGTCATTTGCTTTCACTAGCACCGGTTAGGAGAACAGTAAGACTTCCTCCTGTCCCACCGACTGAAGGCTATTGCTTCTGTCTTCGTCTTGATGGCAGCTATCTTTCTAAACAGGAGAGAAAGAAACTCAGTTACTTTTCAAAGACACAGCTTAACCACACTAAATCAGTCTAATGGGATGGGATCCAGAGGCGATCTTCTATATAGAGATCGGTGAAGCGAGCCCATTAGGGATCACCGGTGCTATCAATAAAAGAATAAGGAATACCAGGGTGCCGTTAAGGTAGCTCACCCGGCTCTTCAATAGAAATCCCTGCAGTTCAGTCACCCCGGGGTAATTCAATTCACTCTTCTTTCAGCTCTTGTGAAATGGTATCTGTGGTTCGCTTTCCCTTCCTTTCTTATGGTAACTAGGCCTGGTAGCATGTTTGCTAGTCTTGTCGGACTAGGAGCTCTACTAGGCTTGACCGTGGGAAATAGCTTTTTTAAATGAAGACGTAGGTAGATAGAAGTAGTAGGGGCAAATGATTCATTTAGAAAAGATCCGATACCAAGTGACAGCGCACTAGCTGGTCGGTGTGAATGATAAAGTGTTAAGTGAGTCTTTCTGGAACGCCACATCGTAGAATAGCAACATCTTTCTTATTACAGCACAAAAAAAAACACACAGATAACTATCGCTGTTGGACCGGGGAAGGCAAGAGCGATTGTCTTCATAAGAATTCCCCAACAGGAGGGAGAAGGATCGTTACTTTGAGTCCTAAAAGCACGGCAATCCTCTTTTTTAAAACGACTTGTCTTTTAGACGTCAATGGTTTAGGAGAGGTTTCCTGCCCCGCCTAATCATCTGAGGCCGTAGTCAGCCTCAATCTTTCTGATTCGTAAGTAACTCAGTGAGTGCTTTCCTTTTCCCATGTCTTTTTTGGTCAACAACCAACCACATATCACTCACTACTCCTACATGAAGGGACTCTCTTTCTGTCCGGAGGGAATCATTCTTTCTCAATCAATCATGCCTCAACTGGATAAATTCACTTATTTCACACAATTCTTCTGGTCATGCCTTTTCCTCTTTACTTTTTATATTCCCATATGCAATGATGGAGATGGAGTACTTGGGATCAGCAGAATTCTAAAACTACGCAACCAACTGGTTTCAAACCGGGGGAACAAAATCCGGAGCAACGACCCCAAGAGTTTGGAAGATATCTTTAGAAAAGGTTTTAGCACCGGTGTATCCTATATGTACTCTAGTTTATTCGAAGTATCCCAATGGTGTAACGCCGTCGACTTATTGGGAAAAAGGAGGAAAATCACTTTTCTCTCTTGTTTCGGAGAAATAAGTGGCTCGCGAGGAATGGAAAGAAACATCTTATATTTGATCTCGAAGTCCTCCTATGGCGCTTCTTCTTCAAATCCTGGATGGGTGATCACTAGTAGGAATGACATAATGCTAATCCATGTTCCACACGGCCAAGGAAGAATAAAAAAAATAAGAGAAGAAAGATCGTAGAAAAGAAAGTCTTACGTGCTCTCTCCTCTATCTAAGTAAGAGAAAGAGGAAGGTCCAATCATGCTACTTTGAGAAAGATGCTTAACACATGCAAGTCGATCAGTTCGCCCTTAAGAAATAGGCAACATCGGTTCGAATCCGATACCGATAAAGGGCTTTTTCCTTTTTTTTCGGTATGCCGCTCCGCCAGCAAGGAGCGAAAGAACCAAGTGGTTTG
>NW_028197050.1:0-2500 GCF_037176805.1 Vigna unguiculata | reverse complement strand
CAAACAGTTGTATATTTGGTCCCGAGACGCCCTTCATCTATATGACCAAGGCCATCCCACGAGCGGGATTCGAACAAGATGTTATGCATGATCTGGATTTGGGTATTCCTGATCGTGAGAGTTGATCCCATCCTTCGAGTTAGAGTTGCTTTTGTCCGATTCAGGCTGAGAAGATGGAAAGCCCTTTTCCAGGAATCGGATCACTGAAACAACCTTTATATATTTACCTAACTCGATCCGCAAGCTCAATGCCGTACCTTCCTGGTACTGACAAAGAAAAAGGAACTGACTAAAGGCATCCCTTATCCACTATTTAGACTCCATCTGCTATTGTGAACTGTTCAAACCCTTCATAGACAACTCTCTAACTCAACTGAAAAGCTAACAGCAGCGGAGAACAGAGCAGTAGCACTAGCTAGGAGAAAGTGATCCCGGGCGCTACGAGGAGCCGAGATGCCGTCTTCCTCTTCTCTTATTTACCCACTTCGATCCGGAGTTCTAGTTAGATTATTGGATATGATTCAATACTTGCCTATAGATCCTTAGGATGGGAGTCCTTCCTCTACCTATAGGTAGAGTTACTACGGACCTTAGTATAGCTAACTAAGCTATTTCATAACCTATTGTTTGAAAAGTTCTGTTATATTATGAGTTGCACGCAATGACGCTAACGAGCAAGGCTCTTCTCCTTGACAGTCGAGATTCCTCGATTGACTAACAGTGATGAATCTGATATTCATGAAGGGGCCGATAGTAGTACACTGTGTGGGACGGGTCCTTACTAGAGAGTCGGTCCATTCTATTGAGATCCGCGGTTTTCTATCGCATAGCTTTTTTCTTGTCTTTGAAAACTGTTGACATCTTTCCTTTATCTAATGTCTTTTATCCACATCCATTATCGGGTGGCTTCGTCTCTGGATCCCCATCTTTTTTAGAGATAGTCCTTCTTCGATCTTTCACCGTATTGATATTCTCTTCACCTCTTTCCTCATTGACATTCTCTTCGTTCCTTTCCTCTTCACCCCTTTTAGCATTCTTTTGCTCTAATGTATTCTGATCTTCTAATGTAAGGGTCTTCTTTCGTGATTCTACTCCCTGCTGGGCTATTCTACCTCTTTCCTGTTCCAGCTTAACTAATTTCAGAGAAAGAGCATGATTCTCTTTTTCTAAAATCGCATATTTCTTTTAAAATTATTTCAGACTTTTGTACTAATGTTATTTAGACATGACAAGGTCATTGATATCAAGTGGATCTGTACCTACACATTTCCCAGATTCATCCAATAAGGACTTCCTCTTGATGTTACCGATAGTTCTAAGAGTTGTAGTACTATCTTTCATTGAACCTCAAGTTCTTTCCAATCGGGTCGAAAATGAAAAGTGACCTTCTCACTTATAGTTTTAGAGGGGTTGGCGTACTGCTCTTCAAACCATTCAGGAGTTATAACACTTCTACCCGCTCCCTTGAACTTGAAGACCTTCTAATACCTTCAGATTCTTCTGTGGTAAAGCAATAGCATTGAGGTGCTAAAAAAGTATCCCTCCAAGATCCTATCTTCTAATTTGAATTGACCTAATACAGAAGAGGAAATATCTTCCTCCGGAAGAGGTTTACCCAGGACAATAGAGTCGGTGTCTGTATAGAAGCAATCTTCTCTTGATATATACTTGTACATATAGATCCTAGCGCTGGCTGTGATCGCAGCGGATAGTTGGACCGCGGAGTTCTTTTGGGGATCCCAATAAGAAGGCCCCTTACCCGAATTGGTAAGATAAGATACCATGTATAGATCCTCTCTAAGAAAGACTTCGTCTATAAACTCTTCGCGTCTAAATAAAAGGTCACGTCTAGATTTCTTGCATATCTCGGTTTTTGTGCTTTGAGGATTGATGCCAAATCTACCATAGAATGAGTTCATTAGTAATTTATATACAAAAGAAAGGGCATTATTTCCCATCTTTTTAGCATTGGATCTGCTTTCAAAGAGAGAGTTCACGTAGCCCTTGAATGGACTTTCCATCTCCTCAAAGAGGTATCCACAAATAGGTATTATAGTGTAGCCTATTTCTTTTGCATACTTGAGCTCCTCACTATAGTAAACCCCAACAAAGGTACCAGTTGGAAAGAGAAGAGTGCCATCCTTATTCCGATAGGGTAGAAAAGGTTTCTTTATACTCTGGGGCATTCAACATAAGCATCAATGAACCCAAACATGCTATCTAATGGAATGGATTCTAAATCAGAATGCAGACCGGTATACCCCCAGGCATTGGGAATTCCTTCATAACAAAACGGATAGAGAGAGTTCACATCATAGTAGTATAGATTTTGACCGTATGGGGTGTATGTGTCGGTATGCCCACCGTAATATCCACGCCGAATAAAAGTATCCATCCTCATTCTGATTAGGGATGTGGATACTGTGCTTCTTTTCATCGTAATATTTCTCACTAAAGAGACTGAGAGCCAGTGTGGCTGTTGTTAGCTTATTGACAATGT
>NW_028197049.1:40000-45661 GCF_037176805.1 Vigna unguiculata | reverse complement strand
GTCATTTGATCCAATAGCGCTTCGTTAGATAGGAACAGATTTGATAAATATTGATAACTCTCAGATAGAGTATTAGAAGGGAAAAATCCTTTAGATGATGAACTATTGATTCTAAGCCATCTCTGGCAATGAATCAACAATTCAAAATGCTTTTCTTGCGTATTCTTGATAAACCAGTGTTTATATATAGATGTAGGAAGATTTGTTTGGGAAGTAAGAAGTTCCCTTGACATCTCTTCATCTGTAAAGAATTGTCGATGTGAAAACACAGAGACAAAAGGCTGATCTTTGAATAGGAAAAAGAGTGGATCCACGGGGTCCCAAATGAATTGGCTTATTCGAAAAAAGCCCTGTTCTTTGGAAGATCTATCTCGTGTCTGGTACTGCATGGTTCCACCCTGCAAGAACTCTGAATCATTCTCTTGAAGCTCATCCTCTTCATCATAAATGATCCGCTTGTCCCGAAATGACCTGGCCCAATAGGGAAATCCCAAATTATTGGGCCTTTCAATACAATCAAATAGAAAGCCCCAAGGGCGCCATATTCTAGGAGCCCAAACGATGTGATTGAAAAAATCCTCCTCTATCTGTTGCGGGTCGAGGACTCCTCCCCCTTCTTCAAACTCCGATTCATATTTTTCATAGAGAAATCTCTGATCAACGATAGAATAAGATCCATTTTGAATCCTATTTAAGGGATTCCTTGGTTCGGACCGAAGAAGCAATGTCACTCGATCCTTATCAAATTGACTGCAATCTTTTTCTGTACGTGAGGATCCCACCAGAGCGCCTTCTACTTCTAATAGGCCATGAACTAGATCATAATTCTTCTCAACGAGTCCATAAGATGTGATCCCATTTTTTTCATCAGGTCCGGGTAGAGACCAAAGGTCTTGAGCGACCGATCCGGCAGAACAACTCAAAAGGTAAAGAAGTATCGTTAATTTCTTCATACTCGTTCCAAGTTCGAAGTACCATTTGTACAAATAAGAATCCCCCCCGTCACATGATTTCTTCTTCATATAGATAGATATAGGATCTATGGAGCAATTACTTAGAAGTACATTTTGTGAAACAGCCCTTCCTATCTGATAGAAAAGGATCCCATGATCCTGAACCGATCTTACCTGAGATCGGAAATCCCAAGTTTGTCTATGAAGAACAGAACTAATTATATTAGTGTCTATGATGGATTTTTTTTGTATAATACTAATCGATAGGGCCTCATTGTTAAGTGCTACAAGATCTCGTACATTTGAACCCATCGTCGTGGACCCGAATCCATTAGTATGGGACATTTTCTTTTCCAAGTGAAATCCCCTAGTATATGAAAGAGTGAAAAAGTGTTTTCGTTGTTGTGGAATAAGAAGCCTTCGTATCTTAATGCATGTATTGAATTTATTCGGAGCTATTAGAGCTGGATCTACTTTTTGGGGAATATGAGTCGAAGCAATAACAAGAATATTTCTAGTGGAACATCTTTCACAATCCCTGGAGAGATAGTTCACTAAAAGACCGAGGGATAAGTAATTCGACTCAGTCACATCCAGATCATGAATGTTAGGAATCCATATTATGCAAGGAGACATTGCTTTTGCTAATTCGAAGTGAAAGGTGATATAAAATCGGTCTATTTCTGGCATCATATCCATAGTTAGCGTATTCATCATAGTTAGAAGCTCCAGCTCCATATCAAGGTCACGGTCGATATCGTCACTATCGTCACTATCATCAATATCGTCACTATCATCAATATCGTCACTATCATCAATATAGTCACTATTATCAATAAGAAAACCCTTAGGCTTGTTATCCAGGAACTTGTTCAGAAATACTGTAATGAAAGGAACATAGGAGTTTGTCGCTAGGTATTTGACCAAATAGGATCGTCCAGTTCCTATAGAACCTATCACTAAAATACCCCTACTAGGGGGAGGTAGGGCTAAGCGGAGCGAAAAGGGTTTTCCATGAGATGGGAAATGCAAACTATTAGCCCCCCACAAGGTGTGTGAATAAGTAATTGTCTGATAATTAGCAAGGAATATACGTCTTTCTACTAAACAGGATGTATTGAATTCATAAATCATTAGATACTTTTTTTGAATGTCAACTAAGTATCGTAAGTAAATTGCTCCCGGTTGTTCACTTATTTGATAACCAGAGTTATTCTTTGATAAAAGATCACTATGAGTAAGACTCAATAGAATTTGATCAATCCTTTTTTCTGTTGTTAAGGTAGAAAACTGAACCAAGAATTCTTTTTCTTTATCATCAATCGAATCAGTGTTCGAGACCCAGGATTCTATTTGATCATCAATCCAATCACCATTCACGTTTTTTATTTTTCTTATCAAGGAATAGATTGCTTTACTTGGATGACTTAGATGTCTCGTATTTCTCGAAAAAGCGATTCGATTGATGGGATTTGGTATAATACTTATGAGATCGATGAGATTCCAATATTTATTCTTAGAACGTATGGATTTGACCCCATAAGCGGGACCACCACCCCATAGCATGTTGCTACCAAAAGCAAAACTCCGTATTTCTTCTAGAGAATCTCCTAATTGTTCCAGAGCAACTAGAAAGATATTCTTTAACCAGAAAGAATTCAGTTCAGATGTAGGATACCTATCCAGAAGTTTTCGCAACTCAATCATGTATGATGGAATCATCAAAGATTTTACCTTTTCGAACTCTGTCTGTAACTCACTATAGACTCGAGAAACAAAGAGAAGATGTGTACGAACGAGATATCCAGCAACAAGGAGAAGGAAAAGGATTGAATAGAAGAACTCCTGAACATTTAGCGATCTCAGATGTGTCGATATCAATAGTAACTCATTATTTCGATGAGTCATTTCTTCGGACAGAAGAAGATTATGGAAACAATTACCCGGAATCTCACTTATCAGATTCCATTGTGGAAGACACAATGGAATCTGACGAATTCGCCATAATATATCTGACCCATGCATAATATCATGAAAAATGGATACAAATTTTTGGCTGCTACTTAGTATCGGCAATAGGTCTGAAAAAGTATCTAAAAATATGAAATTTAGATATTTGTACCCCGTCGAGGTAAGGAACCATGGTATATATGTTTGGAATAGATTCCATTTTGAGAGAGTTGAAAAAACACTATCTTGTTGAAAGGTTCTATACATCTGACCTTTCTCAAGGCATTTTTGTAGACAAGAACTCCGTTTTTTCCTTTTTTCGGATGGTAAATATTTCTCAGAACATGGAGTGTGAATCCAACCCATGTTTGAATTGAAATTGAGATACTGATACAAGTTCTTCCCTTCTGAATCAGGTATATTCATATCTGAAAGAGGTTGACAATAAGTTTTTTCAAAATGGACTATTTGTCCCTCTGTTAGAGGTGTTCCAGAAATGTCTGCGATCGAGTAAATAGCTCCACGAACGAATGGATCGTATCGAATTGGAAAATGGAAAGATTTGTAGAAGTTATACCCTTCGTCGCCACTTTGCGGAAAATCGTTAGGTATCAATATGTTAGATACCTGTAACTCGATTGGTGAAATAGTATCTCTCTTCAAAAAAGCATGTTTTTTTTGACCATCGCAAAAAGAAAAGATTTTGTTGCGAATGAACAAGATTTTGAGGAATTGTCCATACGTAAAATCATAATTATTGATACGGGCCTTTTCCACATAAAAAGGGAATCTTTTGTTACAATAGAAGCAGAAGTGATATTGATTATTCAAGAATCGAAGTCGATTTGCTTTATAAAAATAGTATATCAATGAACTTCTATGAAATGGTTTCACGGGATTCAGCCAATTGTCTGGATCGTGGGATATCATTGAGAAATAGGAATCTGTGTTATCAAAAGATTTCCTGCGATTCTTTCTAGTATGGAATGAGTCAATCATCCACTTTGGTATCTTATTGAACAAAAATGGTGATATTGTTCCTCCATTGATCAAGAATTTCGATTTTTGGGAAGTATCTTGGTCATCCAATAATAAGGGTTTCCTTTTTTTCAAATGAAAGATTTGAAGACCTATTGATTCTAATAACTGATTACAGAGTGGATCATTCGGACCTTTCAATTCATAGATGTGGATCTCGGACCTATGAATGGGGATACCCCCAAAACTCACAAATAAAAAAGAAGGAAGTGAGTTAGACAAAAAGAGAAGAAACTTGGGCAAAAAAAGAAGTAACTTGGACAAAAATAAACAAAGTGACTTAGACAAATCTTTTTTGTCGATAACCTCAGACCAATCAATCGAATATTGATTAATATGTAATCGATCGAACACTACTTGAAAACGGCTATTCTGCTCAGAAATGAAATAGTCCAAATGTTCCTGGAAATTCTTGCTCCCATTGGACCATTTGTATCTATATACATTAGGATCCCAATTCATAGATCTCTCCGTTCGAGAAATCAAAATAAGAGGATCGAACCACTTCTTCTGACTCTTTTTCAAATTTGATAAATGTTGGTTGATCGTGTATTTCATTCTAGTTCGATGATTCAGAGTATCATTTCCTATTTGATACCTTTGAATTCCATATTCGAAGTTGCAATTGAATCGATTCAATACATTTCTTATGTAACCATGGGTGCTATATTGGATTTGAATCAGATTTCGGATCAATCTATATTGATTGACTGCCTCCATTATGTTGTTGCTAGCAAATACAACTATTTTAGGTTTTGGATCTTCCACATTATTTCCGCAAGAGGTCTGGACCCATTTTTTTATGATCCTTCGATAAAAAGATTCATTCTCTTCATAAAAAAGAGGAGGTAGAACCAATAAAGAGTGCTTTTTCGATTCATCCCTGGAGTTCAATAACTCATTCAAGAAATGTTTTTGATCCAATCCGGAGGAATCCATAGAAAAATCAAATTCCTTATGATACACCAGATCCGGCTCGGTTATTGATAGAGTGAATAGATCTGCCATTTCTTGAAATATATCTTCTGATTCAAAATCGTGGTGTAACGTGTATCTCCCCCTGTTCCGGTCATGGAATAGATGAAATAAACCCCAAAATGGATTTTTGTTCAAGAATGAAATCTTATTGGAACTGTCCAGTTCACCCTTTGGAACCATATCACATCCTCGATAGGATGAAATAGGATGAATTGAGACGGTATTTTGTAAGTACATAATTATCTTGAATAAATTCACTATTTCTTTCTTTTCCGATCGCCTGGAAAAAGCAAGATGTTTCTTTTGTTCTTTTTTCAACAATTTCTGATCTCTAGTAGACCTATCAGTAGGATTCGAACCCAGATGAAGTTCTGACCATCTGTCAGAGAAAAAAGAACGAGTGGCTCTTGCAGGATTCCCAAAAAATTCTTCGATTTCTTCCGGAAGCAGATGATTATTCATCTGCTTCTCACGTTCCATGAATAGTCGGCACATTGAGGAATATCCAGAAAGGATTTTAAGGAATCGCTCTGATTCTATCTCTGTTCGTTCCGTTTGAAGAAAGGAAGGATCCCAACAAAGAATCGATCTTTCTTTTAGTTGTTGAATCTCTCTTTGATTGATCAATGTGTGATATTTCGAATCCTCATTCCTAATGGAATCGAAAGAATCCTTGGATTGATCAGAAGATCCTTTCAATTGGCTAGAATCCGTTACTTGAATGAAACTAGATCTCGTGGAA
>NW_028197049.1:7500-35000 GCF_037176805.1 Vigna unguiculata | reverse complement strand
ATATTGTTGTTATACAGTTCGAACTATTTATGGAGTTTTAGGGATAAAAGTTTGGATATTTTCGAAATAAAGAAAAATATGTCCTTCTTTCTATTCAATAATTCAATGTCCTATTTTGATTTTATATAAAACAAAAAAGAAAAAATTACTCGATTTTGATTCTCAAAAATTTATCTATTTTATAAGATTGAATCGACTAAAAAAAGAAATTAATCATTTTATAGAGGATTGCCATGCTTAGTGTGTGACTCGTTAGTTTTTTAGAATGATTAAAAAAAAAAAAGAAACCGGTTAATAGTATCAATTCATTTAAAAAGAACTAATAACCAACACATCACTTCGGATTATCTAGATCTAAAGAATTAGTCAAAAGAAAAAAAATTTAATAAAAAAAGAATATAGCAACTGAAAAATTGTGAAAGATAAAAGAAAAAAAAGATTATTTAGTTGTAAAGCAATAAAAATATATAGATAAAAGAAAAGGTGAAAGAAAGAGATTAAAATATATCAATGATATAGAATTCGAATATGTAAAGGTCTATGGGTCATCTCAGAAAAGATAGTGTATTAAAGCATCCTTAAAAATAAAAAAGAATAATATATATATTTTTTTTTTATTTTTAATGTCAATAAATTAAGAGCTCTGAATCAAGAAAAACTGATAATATTGATTCACGAAAAAAGAAATGAATATTCTATTCTAAAAAAATTTTATTAATTTTTAGCTATGAGAAAGGCTCCATTGTCGAATTAAAACCTAACCATTAATCGAGAGGCGATGGGAACGACGAAACCTGCAAATACTTAAGACTTAAGATTTTATTAAAAAAATCTTAAAGAAAACAAATCTTAATGATTTCTTAGGTGGGATGGCGGAAGAAACCTAAAAACAATCCATTTTTTAGGAGTTGTACCCTACATTAACATCTGAATTTCATTACATCTGAATTTGAGAATAAAAGAGTAAATATTCGCCCGCGAGAATTTTTCTTTTATTGAATTTTTTTATATTTTTGCCAATTCTAAGAATCGATATTGAAAACAAGATCTAAAAATTTCGAAGATTGTATGAAATCTCAAAAAATACCGAGATTTCGTTATTTACTAAACATATGACTATTTCTATTATTTTATCGATTAGATAGAATCTATATCCATATAGATATAGATATTTGAATTACTTCATTCGCGAGGAGCCGTATGAGGTGAAAATCTCATGTACGGTTCTGTAATAAAGATGGAATTGAAAAACAACCATCAATTATAACCCCCAAAGAACCAGATTTCGTAAACAACATAGAGGAAGAATGAAGGGAATATCCTATCGAGGTAATAATATTTGCTTCGGAAGATATGCTCTTCAGGCACTTGAGCCAGCTTGGATAACATCTAGACAAATAGAAGCGGGACGGCGGGCAATGTCAAGAAATGTTCGCCGAGGTGGACAAATATGGGTACGTATTTTTCCAGACAAACCGGTTACAGTAAGACCTACTGAAACACGTATGGGTTCAGGAAAAGGATTTCCCGAATATTGGGTAGCTGTTGTTAAACCTGGGAAAATACTTTATGAAATGGGTGGAGTACCAGAAAATATAGCAAGAAAGGCTATTTCAATAGCATCATCCAAAATGCCGATACGAACTCAATTCATTATTTCAGGATAATAAAAGAGAACCAAAGAAAATAGGTCTTTAGAATGAAAAGAAAAAAGGCAATAATAGGTTCCTTTTTTTTTGAACACAAAATATTTTTACTTCCTTTTTTAGATTGAAATAATAAAAAAATGATATGATTCAACCTCAAACTCATTTGAATGTAGCGGATAACAGCGGAGCACGTGAACTGATGTGTATTCGAATCCTAGGAGCTAGTAATCGACGATATGCTTATATTGGCGACATTGTTGTTGCTGTAATCAAACAAGCAGTACCAAATACGAACTTAGAAAAATCTGAAGTGATCAGAGCTGTAATTGTACGTACTTGTAAACAACTAAAACGTAGCAACGGTATAATAATTCAGTATGATGATAATGCTGCAGTTATAATTGATCAAGAAGGAAATCCAAAAGGAACTCGAATCTTTTGCGCAATCGCCCGGGAATTGAGACAGTTAAATTTCACTAAAATAGTTTCATTAGCACCTGAGGTATTATAAGAGGAAACCACGATATGGATATATTCTTTTTTTGTGAAATAGATAAATGTATCTATTTTATCTCAAAAATATATCTTTTGTAATAATTATTATTTTGAAGAATTCGTACTTATAAGTTTTAGAAGTAGCCATTTTTCTTTATTTCAGATTTATACTTGAAAACCTAAACAATATCTATATCTATCTATATATAGATATGGGCGAACGACGGGAATTGAACCCGCGCATGGTGGATTCACAATCCACTGCCTTGATCCACTTGGCTACATCCGCCCTTATAGTAAAAATGATCTATATCTCAAATTCTACCTTTTCATTATCCTTTTTTTTCTAACAAAGGAAAAAAAAAAAGATAAGGAATCATTAAATCAATCAAAAACGTATGTATAAATCTATAGAAATCTAAAAAAAAGATTACTAATCCAATATCCAATATAAAGGAGCAATATTAACAAAGTTGATATTGCTCCTTTATTTTTAAACAAAAACTCGTCTACTTTAAATTAAGATCAAAATTTTATCCATTAACAGATGGAGCTTCCATCGCAGCTAGATCTAGAGGGAAATTATGAGCATTACGTTCATGCATTACTTCCATACCAAGGTTAGCTCGGTTAATAATATCAGCCCAGGTATTTATTACACGACCTTGACTATCAACTACGGATTGGTTGAAATTAAAACCATTTAAGTTGAAAGCCATAGTGCTGATACCTAAAGCGGTAAACCAAATACCTACTACAGGCCAAGCAGCTAGGAAGAAATGTAAAGAACGAGAATTGTTGAAACTTGCATATTGGAAGATTAATCGGCCAAAATAACCATGAGCAGCTACAATATTATAAGTTTCTTCCTCTTGACCAAATCTGTAACCTTCATTAGCGGATTCATTTTCTGTGGTTTCCCTGATCAAACTAGAAGTTACCAAGGAACCATGCATAGCACTGAATAGGGAGCCGCCGAATACACCAGCTACACCTAACATGTGAAATGGATGCATAAGAATATTATGCTCAGCCTGAAATACAATCATAAAATTGAAAGTACCTGAAATTCCTAGAGGCATACCATCCGAAAAGCTTCCTTGACCAATAGGATAGATCAAGAAAACAGCAGTAGCGGCTGCAACAGGAGCTGAATATGCAACAGCAATCCAAGGACGCATACCCAGACGAAAACTAAGTTCCCACTCACGACCCATGTAGCAAGCTACACCAAGTAAGAAGTGTAGAACAATTAGTTCATAAGGACCGCCGTTGTATAACCACTCATCAACAGAAGCTGCTTCCCAGATCGGATAAAAATGCAAACCTATAGCCGCAGAAGTAGGAATAATCGCACCAGAAATGATATTGTTTCCATAAAGTAGAGATCCAGAAACAGGCTCACGAATACCATCAATATCTACTGGAGGGGCAGCGATAAAAGCGATAATAAATACAGAAGTTGCAGTCAATAAAGTAGGAATCATCAAAACACCAAACCATCCAATGTAAAGACGATTTTCGGTGCTGGTTATCCAATTACAGAAGCGACCCCATAGGCTTTCGCTCTCGCGTCTCTCTAAAATTGCAGTCATGGTAAAATCTTGGTTCATTTAATCATTAGGGACTCCCAAGCACAAAAATTCTCTATAATGCGAGAATTTGAGGACTTGTTATTCAACAGTATAACATGACTTATATACCAGTGTCAACCAATACTAATATCCATAGTATGTTCTTATTCATTAGTATGTTCTTATTCATTTCGGTTTATCCGAATTTACCTTGTTTATCCCATTTCATTGATTCATAAAAAAAGTTTATTTTCTATATATCATTCTATTTATAGAAATAGAGAATAGAAATATAGATATAATACAACATCGATCTACAAAAATGAGTTGCCCGGGACTTGAACCCGGAACTAGTCGGATGAAGTAGATAATTTATTCTTGAATAAAATTCAACAATAGAATAAAACAAGAAAAAATCCCTCCCCAAGCCGTGTTTGCAGTTTTCATTGCACACGGCTTTCCCTATGTATACATCTAAACCTTAATTACTTGCCTAGCAAAAGACTCTAAGAAAGTGAAATATAATATTTAATTCATTAACCCCGAATCTTGACTCTGACTACATGAGCATTTCAAAATCCTATATATAGATATAGAAGACTAAAAAAAATGATTTTTTTATCCTCATTGAATAAAAAGAAGGAAGTTCGTTTTATCAATTTACACCGATTTAAAAAATAACATAACCTATTTTCAATTATAAATAATTGACGAAATCGTTTCTTAAAAGAATATCCAAATACCAAATACGACCTCTATAAAACCTACGCAAAGTAAAAGAAGTTCTTGGAAAAATCAAAGAAAAAAGATCTTCTTCTGTAAAAAATTCTTGCAATAATTTTTCTGAACTTAATTTTTTCAAATAAATGCGCACAGTACTTTTATGCTTACGAGCCAAAGTTTTTATACAAGAAAACCGAAGTATATATTTTATTTGATAGAAACTCTTTTTTTTTGCAGATCCATTGTAATAATGAGAAAAATTTCTGCATATGCGCAAAAACCGGTCAATAATATCAAAATCAGATAAATTGGCCCAAACCGGCTTACTAATAGGATGACCCATTACATTACAAAATTTTGTTTTAGCCAATGATCTCATTAGAGGAATAATGGGAACTATTGTATCAAGTTTTTTTATAACAATTTTAATAAGAAATGAATTTTGCAACATTTGACTTCGTACTACTGAAAGATTTAGTGGAATACTTAAAAAATAGCCTAAAAAGTGAAATGAATACTGAGATAATTCGTTTATATAGATCGTTTCTAGTCCAGCCCAAATATCAAAATGACATTGCCATAAATATATAAAATAGTATTTCCATTTATTTATCAAAAAAGGAGTATTCTTTAAAACCAGAATTGATTTTCCTTGATATCTAACATAATGGATGAAAGTATCCTTAAAGAAGAAGAAAGTATATGAACAATTCTTAGTAGATACTTCTACAAGATGTTTTATTTTTTCATAGAAAAAAATTCGCTCAAAAAAAACGCGAAAATGTTTTAACTGTAACTGAGAGGATTTGTTACGTAGAAAAAGAAAGATAGATTCATATTCCCATACATATAAATTATATAGGAACAAGAAAATTCTTCGATTCCTTTTTGAAAAAAAAGTAAAAATCCATTTTTTTGGAGGAAAAAGACTATTCCAATTATAATAGTAATAAAAAAACAACCTTATTAAATGAAAGAAAGAGACATCTTTTATCGAATATCGCAGGATTTGAACCAAGATTTCCAGATGGATAGGATAGGGTATTCGTATATCTGACTTATGATTTAAATATATCAGTTGATCTTCGAAAAAGGGAAAGATCGAATGAATTGATTGAAAATTTTTATAAGATTTTACGATTTCTAATCCCCTTAAGGAAGAGCTAAATAATTGTAGAGAAAATAGAATCTCCACGACGATACCAAAACCTTCTAATATTATTTGAGAAAAAAAATGATAATTATAACCCACAAAAGTATTTTTTTTAGAATCATTAACAAAAAGAATGAAATGAGTCTGTTGATACATTCGAGTACTTAAACGTTTTACAATTAGTAAACTAAATTTATTGTTATAATCGACATTTTCTATAAAAAAGGACTCATGAGCATAAGCTAGTCCATAAATAGATTCCCGAAAAAAAAGTGGGTATAGGATGTCCTGGTATCGAGATCTACGGAGTTCTAAATATGCTTGATATTGCTCCATTAAAAAAAAAAAAGTCTATTTGGTCAAACAAAGAATCAGAGATTCATTGGATTATCAAATGATACATAGTGCGATATGGTCAAAACAGAAAATTATAGGTATAAATATATACCTAGAGAAGTAAAACCCATTAACGGACTCTCTCTAATCGATTTTTTGCCTAATTTTTGTTCTAGGATAACGAGCTAATTAAGAATCCTTTATTTTTTTTTTACCTAATCGCTCTTTTGATTTTGGAAAAAATATCTTTATCAATATACTCTTTCTTTTACACATTTATCGCTACCCCAAAATACCAAAAGATAATGGAAAATAGCTATATAGTTAGGACTCATAACAAAAATAAACCATTCACCAGAAAAGCTTTTCCCACATCAAGCACTAACCTATTTTTAACGTACAATTAGATGGGGTAATGATCCAAATAAAAAATAAATGAAAGCTCGATGCTTTTTGTTTCCCTATTAGAATTAGAACCACCAAGTTCTATCCCTTTATTAATCAAACCCAACGGAATTTTTTTTGTTACGAGCCAAAAATTCAAACAAAAATTTGAGCTGGATCCTAAAAGAATGAAATATTTTTAGAATTCTTCATTGATACGACATGCTACTTTTTCCAGTCATTCCTTTCTGGATCAGTCGTGGTTTTACAAGCTCTACCGATAGTATCGACGAACCCATTGCTTCATAGAAATGCGTAAAAAATAGAGTCGCTCTTAAAAGCCGAGTACTCTACCATTGAGTTAGCAACCCCATTACAATTTAAAAAATAAGGTGGATATTTATACCCAATCGCAATCAAAAAAATAAAATTACAAAATTGAATTGTCTAAAAAACTAAAAAAAGATATACCACCTATTTAAATACTATGTTCTTGAAATACTATGTTAGAGTTATCCATTATTATTATATATATAAGACTATATATATATTGGTATATATAGATCTAATATTTTCGTATATATATTCGTGTTTACCTTTCAATTCACTTACTTATTCATTAACAAAGTTTTTCTTGTTTGTCTCGCAGAAAGAAAACCAATGAACCTACCATTTGATGAAGTAATAACGCCTATTTAACGTAAGTAAGGTGATCAATTTATTCACGATCGGATTATATTTATTTGATACAGTGTTGTCAATATTAGTATTGAAAAAAAAATACAATCGAATAAATACAATCGAATTAATAAGATTTTCAATCTTATTAATTCGATTATTAGTATTATGTTAGAATTACTTATAAGAAAAATTATTTAAATATATATATATCTTTTTTTATTCTAAAATGATATTCTAAACTAAAAAAACGTATAAAATTATAGAAATATAGAAATCAATAGGAAAATACAAATTTCATATAGAAATGGAACAACTTCCCTATTATGTGAAATTCACATCGAAAAAGGCAATAGCCAGTTTCCCTTATAAATTGTAATCACTTTTTTCGTAAAATATCGTCTACTTACTATGCTTCTATTCCAATACGAAAGATAGAAATCTGTTTAATAATTAAGTATCTTTGTATTCGGCTCAATCCTTCTTTTAGGAAAAGATTGTGCCGAGTTTAATTGCAATTAATCCAAAGTATCCATTGCTTCGAATTCAAATAGTATCCATTGCTTCGAATTCAAATTTGATCTCCTTCCATACTTCGCAAGCAGCAGCTAATTCAGGACTCCATTTGCTAGCCTCACGGATAATTTCATTACCTTCACGAGCAAGATCACGTCCTTCATTTCGAGCCTTCACACAGGCTTCAAGAGCTACTCGATTAGCTACAGCACCTGGTGCATTTCCCCAAGGGTGTCCTAAAGTTCCTCCGCCAAATTGAAGTACGGAATCATCTCCAAAGATTTCGGTCAGAGCAGGCATATGCCAAACGTGAATACCTCCCGAAGCAACAGGCAGAACACCTGGTAGAGAAACCCAATCCTGAGTGAAATAAATACCACGACTTCGATCTTTTTCAACAAAATCATCACGCAGTAAGTCAACAAAACCTAAAGTGATATCTCTTTCCCCTTCAAGTTTACCTACTACGGTACCGGAGTGAACATGATCTCCACCAGACAAACGTAATGCTTTAGCTAATACACGAAAGTGCATACCATGATTCTTTTGTCTGTCGATAACTGCATGCATTGCACGATGTATATGAAGAAGTAGACCATTATCTCGGCAATAATGAGCCAAGCTAGTATTTGCAGTGAATCCCCCTGTTAAATAATCATGCATTACGATAGGAACGCCTAATTCTCTGGCAAATACAGCTCTTTTCATCATTTCTTCGCATGTACCCGCAGTTGCATTCAAGTAATGCCCTTTGATTTCACCTGTTTCAGCCTGTGATTTAAAAATCGCTTCAGCACAAAATAAGAAACGGTCTCTCCAACGCATAAATGGTTGGGAATTCACATTTTCATCATCTTTGGTAAAATCAAGTCCCCCACGAAGACATTCATAAACAGCTCTACCATAATTCTTAGCGGATAACCCCAATTTAGGTTTAATAGTACATCCTAATAGGGGACGACCATACTTGTTCAATTTATCTCTCTCAACTTGGATGCCGTGAGGCGGACCTTGGAAAGTTTTAATATAAGCGGTTGGGATTCGCAAATCCTCCAGACGTAGAGCACGCAGTGCCTTGAACCCAAATACATTACCGACAATAGAAGTAAACATGTTAGTAACAGAACCTTCTTCAAAAAGGTCTAAAGGATAAGCTACGTAAGCAATATATTGATTTTCTTCCCCAGCAACAGGTTCGATGTGATAGCATCGTCCTTTGTAACGATCAAGACTGGTAAGCCCATCGGTCCACACAGTTGTCCATGTACCAGTAGAAGATTCGGCGGCTACCGCAGCACCTGCTTCTTCAGGTGGAACTCCAGGTTGAGGAGTTACTCGAAATGCTGCCAAGATATCAGTATCTTTGGTTTCATACTCAGGAGTATAATAATTCAATTTATAATCTTTAACACCAGCTTTGAACCCAACACTTGCTTTAGTCTCTGTTTGTGGTGACATAAATCCCTCCCTACAACTCTTGAATTAAGAATTCTTGAAACAATAAGGTCTACTCGATATGACTTAGGAGTTAATGAAATCTTTTACAAAAATCAACTACTATTATCAATTAATCCCAAAGGTTCGTTATGTTATTATTAAATTAAACGATGGTATTTGATTTGTCAAATACATCATTATTGTATACTCTTTTCTATGTATGGCGCAACCCAATCTTTTTTTTTTTTCAATTTGATCTTATTTTTTAATTTTGAAATCGAAAGATCTAATCTAAATAATAATAATAATTTATTCTTAATCTTGACAGTGATATATGTTGTCTATGTAAATCCTAGATGTAAAAATAGGCAGCTTTCTCCCCGGAAAATAAAAAAAGAGGTCAAAAAATAGGGAAACAGAGGGTAAGTCTAAAAAATTGTCTACTGAGGAAATACGAAAGCCAATGATAAAAAAAATGAATTCTAAATTAAGGTACAGGTTCGAATTCCATACAGAATATAGATGATATTTTCTAGAATGATAGAAAAAAAGAAAAGACTTTCGAAAGATTTTATCCAATTGAAATTTTCAAAATAACTGCAGTAAGCTTAAGAATTCAATAATTGAATTTGAATAAGTAAGTAAACAGTTAAAGAGGATTGATGGAATAGTACCAAAAAAATGGTAGTACTAACTCCCATTTCTTATTTCTTTTTGAATTAACCGATCAACTTGCTTTCTTATCGAACATTTCTTTTTGATTTAAAAACTTTTTCGGAAAAAAAAATTGGCTTTTGATATGCGAATAAATCCTCCTACTTCCGGTCCTGAAGTTTCTTCGATTGAAAAAAAAAATCTGGGACATATTGACCAAATAATTGGTCCGGTACTAGATGTAGCCTTTCCCCCGGGGAAGATGCCTAATATTTACAATGCTCTGGTAGTTAAGGGTCGAGATACTGTTGGTCAACAAATTAATGTGACTTGTGAAGTACAACAATTATTAGGAAATAATCGAGTTAGGGCTGTAGCTATGAGTGCTACAGATGGTCTAATGAGAGGAATGCAAGTTATTGACACAGGAACTCCCCTAAGTGTTCCAGTAGGCGGAGCAACTCTAGGACGAATTTTCAACGTGCTTGGAGAGCCGATTGATAATTTAGGTCCTGTAGATACTCGTACAACATCTCCCATTCATAGATCTGCGCCTACCTTTATACAATTAGATACAAAATTATCTATTTTTGAAACAGGAATAAAAGTAGTAGATCTTTTAGCTCCTTATCGTCGTGGAGGAAAAATAGGACTTTTCGGTGGAGCTGGAGTGGGTAAAACAGTACTTATTATGGAATTGATCAATAACATTGCCAAAGCTCATGGAGGTGTATCTGTATTTGGCGGAGTAGGTGAGCGTACTCGCGAGGGAAATGATCTTTATATGGAAATGAAAGAATCTGGAGTAATTAATGAACAAAATATTGCAGAATCCAAAGTAGCTTTAGTATATGGTCAAATGAATGAACCACCCGGAGCTCGTATGAGAGTTGGTTTAACTGCCCTAACTATGGCGGAATATTTTCGAGATGTCAATGAGCAAGATGTACTTCTATTTATCGACAATATCTTCCGCTTCGTTCAAGCAGGATCTGAAGTATCTGCCTTATTGGGTCGAATGCCCTCTGCTGTGGGTTATCAACCCACTCTTAGTACTGAAATGGGTTCTTTACAAGAAAGAATCACTTCTACCAAAGAAGGGTCCATAACTTCTATTCAAGCAGTTTATGTACCTGCCGACGATTTAACTGACCCTGCTCCTGCTACGACATTTGCACATTTAGATGCTACTACTGTACTATCAAGAGGATTAGCCGCCAAAGGTATCTATCCAGCAGTAGATCCTTTAGATTCAACCTCAACTATGCTCCAACCTCGAATCGTTGGTGAAGAACATTATGAGACTGCGCAACGAGTTAAACAAACTTTACAACGTTACAAAGAACTTCAAGACATTATAGCTATCCTTGGCTTGGACGAATTATCCGAAGAAGATCGCTTAACCGTAGCAAGAGCACGAAAAATTGAGCGTTTCTTATCACAACCTTTTTTCGTAGCAGAAGTTTTTACCGGTTCGGCTGGAAAATATGTTGGTCTAGTAGAAACAATTAGAGGGTTTAATTTGATTCTTTCTGGAGAATTAGACGGTCTTCCTGAACAAGCCTTTTATTTGGTAGGTAATATCGATGAAGCTACTGCGAAGGCTACGAACTTAGAAACGGAGAGCAATTTGAAGAAATGACTTTAAATCTTTGTGTATTGACCCCCAATCGAATTGTTTGGGATTCAGAAGTGAAGGAAATCATTTTACCTACTAATAGCGGACAAATTGGAGTATTACCTAATCATGCGCCTATTGCCTCAGCTGTCGATATAGGTATTTTGAGAATACGTCTTAAAGACCAATGGTTAACAATGGCTCTGATGGGGGGGTTTGCTAGAATAAATAATAATGAGATAACTGTTTTAGTAAATGATGCGGAAAAGGGTAGTGACATTGATCCACAAGAAGCACAGCAAACTCTTGAAATAGCAGAAACTAATTTGAATAAGGCTGAAGGCAAGAGACAAACAATTGAGGCAAATCTAGCTCTTAGACGAGCTAGAACACGAGTAGAGGCTATCAATGTTATTTCATAACAAGTTGAAATTGATGCGTCCCAATATCCGAAAACAATAAAAAGAAAAAAGAAACAGTCAGAAGAAAAAAGTAAGTAGAAAAGCTTATTAGATACCACAGTCAAAGGTATCTAATAAGTTATAACTATACCTTACCTACTATTGGATTTGAACCAATGACTCCCGCCGTATGAAAGCAATACTCTAACCACTGAGTTAAGTAGGTAATTTAGGACTCCTCCTCAAAAAAAAAAAAAGAAGAGTACCCATCTATCAGATTAATTGATTATAAATGTAAAATTACTGATAAGCAATACCAACCCCCGTTCAAGGGATTCGATCATGTAATATTCATCTTGACAAGCAATTATCTTCATACTATGATAAAATATGTATCAAAAACACAAGGGCTGTAGCTCAGTTAGGTAGAGCACCTCGTTTACACGAGCGCCAATGCTTTTTTTCAGAGGAGTTCATCTTGTAATTAAAAAAGTTTATCTTATAGTAAGAAATCGGTGTCTTACTCCATTTTAAGGAACAAAACAAGAGAACACTAGCCTGACAAAGGGTTTAGCCATAAAATCGAATCCATAATTGATTTGAGATATTGATAAGGTGAATACCCATTTCTCGTCAATGCTAAACATAAAGGGTATAGGGACCTAAAAAAGATTATCTTTTCTTCCTATTTTATGAACTTTAAGGTGTATGAAGTGTCATTTCTTATCTTCTATTTTAATTTTAGTAGGTGGATAAAGAGTCCATTTAACTTAAGTTGATCTAGGCCAGAAGCAGACCTACGTCAAGATAATCCTTCTTTGAAACACTTTGGTAGTGCTCTTTGATTGTTATACAAATAAAAAAGAAGAGCATAGGGAATCATCTCTTTATTCTTTACTGTAAAAAAAAAAAAAGATGGTGGACTAACTAATATTTTTATCAGTTAATGAAAAAGCTCAATGCAAAAAAAAATGCATGTTGGGTTTTGAAAACAATTTAAATCATTTAGATAATAATTAGTTTGATCTGTTTTACCGAGAAGGTCTACGGTTCGAGTCCGTATAGCCCTAATATTCCTACAGATACTAATAATATTAATACTATTTTGGATCGAATAGATCTCATTACTAAGACTATTACTAAAAAAAAAACAATTTGTAACTTTCTATTCGAACATATTCATATTCGATAGAATAATATTAATATTAGTATATTCAGCTAGTCTAAAAAAATGGAGACTTTAGACTAAAAATGAAAATGAATTTGGTATATTTTCTACATTCAGAGGAGTACTTTTATGTTTCTTCTTTACGAATATGATATTTTTTGGGCATTTCTAATAATATCAAGTTTGATTCCTATTTTGGCATTTCTAATTTCTGGAATTTTAGCCCCCATTAGCAAGGGACCGGAAAAACTTTCTAGTTATGAATCCGGAATAGAACCAATAGGCGATGCTTGGTTACAATTTCGAATCCGTTATTATATGTTTGCTCTCATTTTTGTTGTTTTTGATGTTGAAACGGTTTTTCTTTATCCATGGGCAATGAGTTTCGATGTATTAGGGGTATCCGTATTTTTAGAAGCTTTCTTATTCGTGCTTATCCTAATTGTTGGTTCAGTTTATGCATGGCGAAAGGGGGCATTAGAATGGTCTTAATTCTTGACTATTTAGACAATTAGAAAAAAAAATATTGAGACAATTATGAATTCCATTGAGTTTCCCTTACTTGATCAAACAACCCAAAATTCAGTTATTTCAACGACATTAAATGATTTTTCAAATTGGTCAAGATTATCCAGTTTATGGCCGCTTCTTTATGGTACGAGTTGTTGCTTCATTGAATTTGCTTCATTAATAGGATCACGATTCGATTTTGATCGTTATGGACTAGTACCACGATCGAGTCCTAGGCAGGCGGACCTAATTTTAACAGCGGGCACTGTAACTATGAAAATGGCCCCTTCTTTAGTTCGATTATATGAACAAATGCCCGAACCTAAATATGTTATTGCTATGGGAGCCTGTACAATTACGGGGGGGATGTTTAGTACCGATTCTTATAGTACTGTTCGAGGCGTAGATAAGCTAATTCCTGTAGATGTATATTTGCCGGGCTGTCCACCTAAACCGGAGGCCATTATAGATGCTATAACAAAACTTCGTAAGAAAATATCTCGAGAAATATATGAAGATCCAATGAGTTTTCAACGAGAGAATAGATGTTTTACTACCAACCATAAGTTTCATGTTGGATACAGTACTTATACTGACAATTATGGTCAAGAATTTTTCTATCAACCGCCATCTACTTCAGAGATATCGTCTGACACATTTTTTTAAAGTACAATAATAAAAAGCAATTCCTTTTTTAAAAATTTCATCGTATTTTAAAAATTTCATCGTAATAGAAAATACTAATACCAAACTCATAAAAAAAATTTAGGAGAAGCAAAAAATGCAAGGTCGTTTGTCTTCTTGGCTAGTCAAACATGGACTAATTCATAGATCCTTGGGTTTCGATTACCTAGGAATAGAGACTTTACAAATAAAGCCCGAGGATTGGCATTCCATTGCTGTCATTTTATATGTATATGGTTACAATTATCTACGTTCTCAATGTGCCTATGATGTAGCACCCGGAGGACTCTTAGCTAGTGTATATCATTTTACAAGAATAGAGTATGGTATAAATCAACCCGAAGAGGTATGCATAAAAATATTTGTATCAAGAAAAAATCCCAGAATTCCTTCGATTTTTTGGGTTTGGAAAAGTGCGGATTTTCAAGAAAAGGAATCTTATGATATGTTGGGAATCTCTTATGATAGTCATCCGCGTCTAAGACGTATTTTAATGCCCGAAAATTGGATAGGATGGCCTTTGCGTAAAGATTATATTGCTCCAAATTTTTATGAAATACAAGATGCTCACTAAATGATAAAAATAATAAACTAATCCAAACTTCTGCAACCCCAGTCAAAGAATATAAGTACATTCTGTTATAGATCAGACAAAATAATTGATTGACATTAAATCAGGCAGAGTAATGGAAGTTGCATTCAGATATTATTATGTGAGAAATCACAAAATTCAGAAATAATAGAATGAATAATTATAGGGTTTAAAATAGGATGGATAGGAGTTTCTTAAGATTCTAAAACAAAAACAATACTGAGTTCTTATCAGCCAAGCCAATAAAAGAAATAGGATGAACTGCAAAAATTCTTTATCTTTATAATAAACTAATTCTTTATCTTTATAATAAACTATATAACGTGCACATCACCATCAATTATACGGCCACGAAAAAAAAAACACAAAGAAAAGGGCTCGATTCTATTTTGGTAATCCTTCTCAGATGAATTCTTAATATTCTCACTCCACCCCAGAACTTCGACTTTTAGGTCTTTTAACCAACTAATTAAACCACTCGAATATTATGGAAATAGAAACCTTTTTTTGTATCGCAGAAAAAAAAGGAAAAAAATAGATAAAGAATTCATTATCTATATATCTATATCTATATATATATAGATACTATAGATAAGCGAATATACCTAATAAAAAATTGCATCTATTCTTTAATCATCTAGGAAAAGTATATCTACAGATACCTAAATAGATCAAAGAAATATGTTATGTATCAGAATCTAGAAGAACACAAATTTGTATGAGTATCTATCCCCCATATTCATTAAAATGAATATGGGGGATAGATACTCATACAAATGAATCTTGTGTCAGGAACCAGATTTGAACTGGTGACACGAGGATTTTCAGTCCTCTGCTCTACCAACTGAGCTATCCCGACCATTCTTGAAGCTTAATACTTTGATTTTAAAAGATTTTTAAAATCTATGTTAATGAATCTATATCAACTAAGTAAAAAAAAAGTTTGTAAGTGAGTTTCCGCAGTAATAATTATTTTTTATTGTTAATCGTTAATTACGCATATGAAAATTCCTTGCTAAAAAATAAGATATTAATTTATACATTTCTGATTAAAAAAAATTCTATGTGTTTCACATATATATTTATATCTATTCCAAAACTCGTCCCTTGTCATTATGATAGATAAGAAAATTATGATAGATAGGAAATTGATGAAAATAAAAATTCCAATTTCGTTGGGAAATAATAAATCGAATAAAACACATAAATAAGGACTTCAAGATAGAGAGGATATAGGAAAAAAATTAGAAAATGAAAAAGTATTTTTGGGGATAGAGGGACTTGAACCCTCATGATTTCTTAAGTCGACGGATTTTCCTCTTACTTTCAATTTCATTGTTGTCGGTATTGACATGTAGAATAGGACTCTATCTTTATTCTCATCTGATTTATCAGTTCTTCAAGGGTTTTAGCCGATTATGATGAAGTGAATAATTTCATCAATAAATATTCCATCTTTTCTTCAACTTCGAATTGATTTGATTCACATTTTTCATTTGTGAATATTTTTATCACAAATAGATCTTCAATAATAAAATAAAAAGTAACAAATTGAAAGAGTATTTCAGTATATATATATGTTTCTAAATGTTTATCTTTGATCCATTCCTGTAATTTTGGTGAAAGGATTCTTTTACTAATGCAATAAAAAAAGTCGTCAATTTCGTTTGTTAGAACAGCTTCCATAGAGTCTCTGCACCTATCCCTTTTTTATTATCACTTTCTGAATTTTTATTTGTTTTCAGAAAACAGGATTTGGCTCAGGATTGCCCATTGTGAATTCCAGGGTTTCTCTGAATTTGAAAATTATTACTTGGTAAGTTTCCATACCAAAACTCAATCCAATTAAGTCCGTAGCGTCTACCAATTTCGCCATATCCCCATCTTTTTTTTTATTTGAATCTGATTATAATAGAATGCTTTTTTTTTCATTTCTATTATGAGAATTATGCGGGAACTTTTGAATTCATTAAATACATATTATTTTATTAAATATTAAAAACCCCTTTCTCCAATTTTATAGATTTTATTTCATCTATATTGGATACCTTTATTTGTTTGAATCAGAACTAATTCTAATATCTATATATTAACAATTCAATATACACAGATATAGACCACATATCTACTTATCTTCTATGTACCTACTTATCTTCTTTTTTCATACAATTTAGAATACTCGAATGGTCGATTCTTTTTTTTTTTTTGTTTTTGCTTAAAAAAAAAAAGAAAATAAACAATCCATTTATTCATATACAATTTATATAACTAAAACGAATCTAGTGGCTAAAAAAAACCATTCTTTTAATTGAATATAATATAGAATTAGACATTTACTTAGAAATATGGAATTCCTTAATAAATATTTACTAAAATTTATATTTATTCAAATTTACTTTAAGTACTAATAAATAATCTTTTTGAAAGAAATCAATTTAATAATATATATCTAGAATAGTAGATCGAAATAAATTATATTAAATAAATTATATTAATATAATATTAATTATTATCTTGCACTTTATGTTATCAGATAAAATAAATAATAGAAATAATAAAAATTGGGTTTGATTTTCTATATTTTCTTTCTCTATTTTTGATGTTTGTATTAATTTGAATTTTGTTATAAATAACTAAAAATTGATAACTAAGATCCCATTCAATTCTTCTGCATATGTATATTTCGTTTACATTAGCCGGTTTAGCTCAGAGGTTAGAGCATCGCATTTGTAATGCGATGGTCATCGGTTCGAATCCGATAACCGGCTTTTCTCTATTTGTTTTTTACATAATTGATAATATCTTTTTTAGAAATAAAAAATTGGGAGAGTTCGATCTCTGCGGAAGAAATCAAGAAATTAACCTACTTTTTTGTATTCTTTTATATACAATAAATTCGGATATTGATAAAATTCATCTAATTCTTCTTTGTACTATAAAACTTTAGTAGATTTCGCTTCATTTAGAATTCTATAATATTTTTCATTTCGTTTAGTTTTCATTTCGATTTATAAGATTTTTCATTTTAAAAAAGGAGTTTTTATGTCACGTTACAGAGGACCTCGTTTCAAAAAAATACGTCGTCTAGGATATTTACCAGGACTTACTAGTAAAAGGCCAACAGTCAAAAACGAATTTCGAAATCAATTGCGCTTCAGTAAAAAATCTCAATATCGTATTCGTTTAGAAGAAAAACAAAAATTGCGTTTTCATTATGGTCTTACAGAACGACAATTGCTTAAATACGTTCGTATCTCCGGAAAAGCTAAAGGATCAACTGGTCAGGTTTTATTACAACTACTTGAAATGCGCTTGGATAACATACTTTTTCGATTGGGTATGGCTGCGACTATTCCTCAAGCCCGCCAATTTATAAACCATAGACATGTTTTAGTTAATGGTCGTATAGTGGATATACCAAGTTATCGTTGTAAACCTCAAGATATTATTACAGCAAAGGATGAACAAAAATCTAAAACTCTTATTCAAAATTATTTTGATTCAGCCCCCCATGAGAAATTGCCAAATCATTTGACTGTTCACCCTTTCCAATATAAAGGTTTAATTAATCAAATAATAGATAATAAATGGGTTGGTTTGAAAATAAATGAATTACTGGTTGTAGAATATTATTCTCGTCAAACTTAAACTTAACTAAAATAACAAGAGTTTTTTTTACAAGGATTTTCTGCTATTCATATATCATAGACATGGATATGCGAAAATTTTTATTCCTTGCCCACCCGTTATCCACTATTTTTTGTATTACCGAAAAATGAGGAATATAAAGTTGTCCATATCAACAAACAAATTTGAAATATGAAATAATGGTATGCATTGGGATGAGTAATATTGATGAATTTGGTAAAGATTCGGAAAGAGAGGGATTCGAACCCCCGGTAAACAAAAAGCCTACATAGCAGTTCCAATGCTACGCCTTGAACCACTCGGCCATCTCTCCTATATAATGATGCCCAGAAACCGGTTGAATGTTGAATAGTGAATCAATCCTATTTTTCATAAATGCATAAAACCTATTCAAACTATAAAAATACAAAGTAAAATTAAAAAAAAACCTCCTACAAGGTCTTAGGATAAACAAATTTGATTGATGAGTTCATTTTTACGTTATTTCGCACTGTATTATAATTATACAATTCCTTTATTTGTGGGATTGATTTCTCACACCATGATTAATTAAATTATAGAATGGATTTCTACCTATGCCTAGATCTCGGATAAATGAAAATTTTATAGATAAGACCTTTTCAATTGTAGCCAATATCTTATTACGAATAATTCCGACAACTTCAGGAGAAAAAAGGGCATTCACTTATTACAGAGATGGTGTGATTTGATTCCATTTTTTTTGACCGATTTCGGTCAAAAAAAAATGGAATGGAAAAACCCCACGCGTGTTGAAGGTGAAATTTGTAAATAAAAGGATTAATTCCTTCTGTCGTGTATCCTCGATTAATGAAGCCTTATATGCTTGAATTTTAGGTTTCTAGTATTAAGCGAAAGGTTATACCTATACTTATGGGGTTAGGTCAACCCCAAATTACTAGTACTGATAGGCAACATTGGGAAAGAAGCACTACGCTTGGGAATCAAGGACACGAAAACTTTGTATCTATCTATATCCATGGCTTATCGAGATTGGGACTAACAGGAATGGTTGGGACAATAAATATCCATCTCGTTCATATTTTGGATACCCATAGAACCATCGAAGATTATTGAGGTGACTAATTCCAGGAAATTAAGCAGCGTAGAGGACAAAGAAATTGTTGAAGTTCTTATTTTTTTTTATCAAGTACCTACATACTTAATGTTAAGAAATAATTTTTGACAGGAAGGTTGGCTAGAGATTTATTGTAAAAACACTAGCTCTGTTCAGTTGAGAATGAGAATACTGGAATATTTTTTGATTTGATGGATTTTTCTCATTACACACATAAGGGGGGAGCCGTATGAGATGAAAATCTCACGTACAGTTCTGGAGCGGAGATTCTTTGAACCGAATGACGACCGTAACGGATGTCAGCTCAATCTGAAGGAAATTATGCAGAAGCTTTACAGAATTATTATGAGGCTATGCGACTGGAAATTGATCCCTATGATCGAAGTTATATACTTTATAACATAGGCCTTATTCACACAAGTAACGGAGAACATACTAAAGCTTTGGAATATTATTTTCGGGCGCTCGAACGAAACCCATTTTTACCCCAAGCTTTTAATAATATGGCCGTGATCTGTCATTACGTGCGACTATCTCCACTATAGAAAGAAAAAAGAAAAGAACAAGCAAATCCACAAATTTTAATATAAGAAATATAGAAATATAAATAATTATAAATAAGAAAGGCTTTCTACATATATATATCGTTCAAAACAACGATTTTTATCAGCTGTAGCAAAGAAACTTCATAGAAGTAAAAATATGAAGAAATCGATATGTCTAGATACCCTCTTTTTCTATGGATAAAAGATCTAATTGATAAAGGAAGCATCGTAAGGATCAATTAACACGGTTTTCAATCGATATAATAAAAACTGCTTCCTTATCTCATGATAAATAAAGAAGTCAGGAATCCACTTATGTAATAAAAAGGATCCCCTGGTATTTTGAGCAGCGGTGTAGTATCAAATCCCAAAGATAGAAAGTATTTTCTCTTTACTTATAAGAACTTATAAGATAAGAAAGAAAAAACTTTTACCAAGATTCTATAGAAATGAATCTATCATATATTTTTGTATATGATATATAAAATCGAGATAGTTACCTTTCAGAAAATTAGAATTAGGGCGTTAATGCCAATGCTTGATTCCCTTTTCTGAAGGTAGGAGAAAAGATAAAACTAAAAAAAAAGATGAAATTCTTTGAAATTCTTTATTTATTAGTAAAAATGAAAGTTTGAAACTCATATTAATAATTTCTTTTTTTCTTTTAGTTAACTTCAAGATAATAGAACAAAAAAAGAATTGACTACTGAGCCGTATGAGTCAGGAAATTCTCAAGTACGGTTCTAAGGAAAGGAATTGACTCACCTATTTCGACCGAGGAGAACAGGCCATTCGGCAGGGAGACTCAGAAGTTGCGGAGTCTTGGTTTAATCAAGCCGCTGAATATTGGAAACAAGCTATAGCTCTCACCCCCGGTAATTATATTGCAGCACAGAATTGGTTGAAGATCACAGGGCGTTTTGAATAAGAACACTCTGTTTCTTTTTTTTCTTATATATTTATCTATCTATATAAAGATATAGATAGATAAATATATATTGTTATAAATTCTTGTTTCTTGTCCCTATCAAATTCAAAAATCATTTCTATAGGAACGACCAATCACATAATTTAAATATATCCCTTCTAATTTTGTTCGATTTTGTCTAGTATTTCATAGAAATAAACGAGATGTGGATACAGTAGATAATTTTCTCCTTTTTTCTGTTATTTAAACTAATATTCAATCAAATTAAGAAAAGAGACCTTCAAAAAAAGAAATAAAATATAGGTATATTGCCTAATAATGAATGCTAATGCCTGCTCAATTTGAAATAGAGTACATACTTATACTTTATCTAAAAAAAAAAATAAAATCTAAGGAATAGAATTAGAATAAAATCTGAATACATTTGATTAGGCTGCACGAAAAATTATTGAACTTCCATTCAGAGTTCCCAAAAAGGTCTTAGAAGATTAAAATAGGTCCGTTGAGCGCCTCACTCTTATGTCATAATAGATTCGAACACTTGCCCCGAATTGACTTCGAGATCATAATTGTTCTAGTGAAAAACTAAAGAAATGAAATTTACTAAGATATCCAATACATGAGAGATAGGAGAGAACAAAACTCAATAGAAACATCTCTAATAAGTTCACTAATTCTGTTTTATGTTGGCAGGTCTCTTTGTATGTGTTGTCTGGAAAGAGGAGGACTCAATGATTATTCGTTCACCGGAACCAGAAGTTAAAATTTTGGTAGATAGGGATCCTATAAAAACTTCTTTTGAGGAATGGGCAAAACCTGGTCATTTCTCAAGAACAATAGCTAAGGGACCAGATACTACTACTTGGATCTGGAACCTACATGCTGACGCTCATGATTTTGATAGCCATACTAATGATTTAGAGGAGATTTCCCGAAAAGTTTTTAGTGCGCATTTTGGCCAACTCTCTATCATCTTTCTTTGGCTGAGTGGCATGTATTTTCATGGTGCTCGTTTTTCCAATTATGAGGCATGGTTAAGTGATCCTACTCACATTAGGCCTAGTGCTCAGGTGGTTTGGCCAATAGTGGGTCAAGAAATATTGAATGGTGATGTAGGGGGGGGGTTCCGAGGAATACAAATAACCTCTGGTTTTTTTCAGATTTGGAGAGCATCTGGAATAACTAATGAATTACAACTCTATTGTACTGCAATTGGTGCATTGGTCTTTGCAGCCTTAATGCTTTTTGCTGGTTGGTTTCATTATCACAAAGCTGCTCCAAAATTGGCTTGGTTCCAAGATGTAGAATCTATGTTGAATCACCATTTGACAGGGCTCCTAGGGTTGGGGTCTCTTTCTTGGGCAGGACATCAAATACATGTATCTTTACCGATTAACCAATTTCTAAATGCTGCAGTAGATCCCAAAGAGATACCACTTCCTCATGAATTTATCCTAAATCGGGATCTTTTGGCTCAACTTTATCCGAGTTTTTCCGAGGGAGCAACCCCATTTTTTACCTTGAATTGGTCAAAATACGGAGAATTTCTTACTTTTCGTGGAGGATTAGATCCAGTAACTGGAGGTTTATGGCTGACCGATATTATACACCATCATTTAGCTATTGCAATTCTTTTCTTGATAGCGGGTCACATGTATAGGACCAACTGGGGTATTGGTCACAATATAAAAGACATTTTAGAGGCACATAAAGGTCCATTTACAGGCCAGGGTCATAAAGGTATATATGAGATTCTAACAACGTCATGGCATGCTCAATTATCTATTAATCTAGCTATGTTAGGCTCTTTGACCATTGTTGTAGCTCACCATATGTATTCTATGCCTCCTTATCCATACCTAGCTACTGACTATGGTACACAACTGTCATTGTTTACACATCACATGTGGATTGGTGGATTTCTCATAGTCGGTGCTGCTGCGCATGCAGCGATTTTTATGGTAAGAGATTATGATCCGACTATTCGATACAACGATCTATTAGATCGTGTCCTTAGACATCGTGATTCAATCATATCACATCTTAACTGGGTATGTATCTTTTTAGGTTTTCACAGTTTTGGTTTGTATATTCATAATGATACCATGAGCGCATTAGGGCGCCCTCAAGATATGTTTTCAGATACTGCTATACAATTACAGCCGATCTTTGCTCAATGGATACAAAATACCCACGCTTTAGCACCTGGCACAACAGCCCCAGGTGCAGCAACAAGTACCAGTTTGACTTGGGGAGGTGAAAATTTAGTAGCAGTGGGCGGTAAAGTTGCTTTGTTACCTATTCCTTTAGGAACTGCGGATTTTTTGGTCCATCATATTCATGCATTTACAATTCATGTAACAGTATTGATACTCTTAAAGGGTGTTCTATTTGCTCGTAGTTCACGATTGATACCGGATAAAGCAAATCTAGGTTTTCGTTTCCCTTGTGATGGACCTGGAAGAGGGGGGACATGCCAAGTATCCGCTTGGGATCATGTCTTCTTAGGACTATTTTGGATGTACAATTCAATTTCCGTAGTTATATTCCATTTCAGTTGGAAAATGCAGTCAGATGTTTGGGGTAGTATAAGTGATCAAGGGATAGTAACTCATATCACAGGAGGAAATTTTGCGCAGAGTTCCATTACCATTAATGGGTGGCTTCGTGATTTCTTATGGGCGCAGGCATCCCAGGTAATTCAGTCTTATGGTTCTTCATTATCTGCATATGGTCTTTTTTTCTTGGGTGCACATTTTGTATGGGCTTTTAGTTTAATGTTTCTATTCAGCGGGCGTGGTTATTGGCAAGAACTTATTGAATCCATTGTTTGGGCTCATAATAAATTAAAAGTTGCTCCTGCTACTCAGCCCAGAGCCTTGAGCATTGTACAAGGACGTGCTGTAGGAGTAACACATTACCTTCTAGGTGGAATTGCCACAACATGGGCATTCTTCTTAGCAAGAATTATTGCAGTAGGATAATAGCTAGGAGGATTTGAAAATCATTATGGCATTAAGATTTCCAAGCTTTAGTCAAGGCTTAGCTCAAGACCCCACTACTCGTCGTATTTGGTTTGGTATTGCTACCGCACATGACTTCGAAAGTCATGATGATATTACTGAGGAACGTCTTTATCAGAATATTTTTGCTTCTCATTTCGGGCAATTAGCAATCATTTTTCTGTGGACTTCCGGGAATCTCTTTCATGTAGCTTGGCAAGGTAATTTTGAGACATGGGTACAGGATCCTTTACATGTAAGACCTATTGCTCATGCAATTTGGGATCCTCATTTTGGTCAACCAGCTGTAGAAGCTTTTACTCGAGGGGGTGCTCTAGGTCCTGTTAATATAGCCTATTCTGGTGTTTATCAGTGGTGGTATACAATCGGTTTACGTACTAATGGGGATCTTTATACTGGAGCTATTTTTCTATTAATACTTTCTATTATATCTTTAATAGCAGGTTGGTTACACCTACAACCAAAATGGAAACCGAGTGTTTCGTGGTTTAAAAATGCCGAATCCCGCCTCAATCATCATTTGTCAGGACTATTCGGAGTAAGTTCCTTGGCTTGGACAGGGCATTTAGTTCATGTTGCTATTCCGGGGTCCAGGGGGGAATCCGTTCGATGGAACAATTTATTAGATATCTTGCCGCACCCCGAGGGATTAGGTCCATTTTTTACAGGTCAGTGGAATCTTTATGCTCAAAACCCAGATTCCAATAATCATATATTTGGTACCCCTCAAGGAGCAGGAACTGCTATTCTAACACTTCTCGGAGGATTTCATCCGCAAACTCAAAGTTTATGGTTAACTGATATTGCACACCATCATTTGGCTATTGCGTTTATTTTTCTAGTTGCTGGCCATATGTATAGAACTAATTTCGGGATTGGTCACAGTATTAAAGATCTTTTAGAAGCACATACTCCTCCGGGGGGTAGATTGGGGCGTGGGCATAAGGGTCTTTATGATACAATCAATAATTCAATTCATTTTCAATTAGGTCTTGCTCTAGCCTCTTTAGGGGTTATTACTTCCTTGGTAGCACAACACATGTACTCTTTACCTGCTTATGCGTTTATAGCGCAAGACTTTACTACTCAAGCTGCCTTATATACTCATCATCAATATATAGCAGGCTTCATTATGACAGGGGCTTTTGCTCATGGAGCTATCTTTTTTATTAGAGATTATAATCCAGAGCAGAATCAAGATAATGTCTTGGCAAGAATGTTAGACCATAAAGAAGCTATCATATCCCACTTAAGTTGGGCTAGCCTCTTTCTGGGGTTCCATACTCTGGGACTTTATGTCCATAACGATGTCATGCTTGCTTTTGGTACTCCGGAGAAACAAATTTTGATTGAACCTATATTTGCCCAATGGATACAATCTGCTCATGGTAAAACTTCCTATGGGTTCGATATACTTTTATCTTCAACGAACAGTCCGGCGTTCAATGCGGGACGAAGCATATGGTTGCCTGGTTGGTTAAACGCTGTAAATGAGAATAGTAATTCTCTATTCTTAACAATAGGGCCTGGAGACTTCTTGGTTCATCATGCTATTGCTCTTGGTTTACATACAACTACTTTGATTTTAGTAAAAGGTGCTTTGGATGCGCGTGGTTCTAAGTTAATGCCTGATAAAAAAGATTTTGGTTATAGTTTTCCTTGTGATGGCCCGGGACGAGGCGGAACTTGTGATATTTCCGCTTGGGACGCATTTTATTTGGCAGTTTTCTGGATGTTAAATACCATTGGATGGGTTACTTTTTATTGGCATTGGAAACACATTACACTATGGCAGGGTAATATTTCACAGTTTAATGAATCTTCTACCTATTTGATGGGATGGTTAAGAGATTATCTATGGTTGAACTCTTCACAACTTATCAATGGATATAACCCTTTTGGTATGAATAGTTTATCAGTCTGGGCATGGATGTTCTTGTTTGGACATCTTGTTTGGGCTACTGGATTTATGTTCTTAATTTCTTGGCGCGGATATTGGCAGGAATTGATTGAAACTTTGGCATGGGCTCATGAACGTACACCTTTGGCTAATTTGATTCGATGGAGAGATAAACCAGTGGCTCTTTCCATTGTGCAAGCAAGATTGGTTGGACTAGCCCACTTTTCCGTAGGTTATATATTTACTTATGCAGCCTTCTTAATTGCCTCTACATCGGGCAAATTCGGTTAATTGAATTCTTTATTATATATATCTGGCAAGAATCTCATTTCCTTCTATAGGGAAGAGAAGCCACTTATACATCTAGGATCCGACTTCTATCATTGATGCTAATAGCAAATTAACCATTATGGCAAGGAAAAGTGTTATTCAGAGGGAAAAGAAGAGACAAAAATTGGAACAGAAATATCATTTGATTCGCCGATCCTCAAAAAAAGAAATAAGCAAAGTTCCGTCGTTAAGTGAGAAATGGGAAATTCATGGAAAATTAGAATCACTACCGCGTAATAGTGCACCTATACGTCTTCATCGACGTTGTTTTTCGACCGGAAGACCGAGAGCTAATTATCGAGACTTTGGATTATCTGGACACATACTTCGGGAAATGGTTCATGCATGTTTCTTGCCGGGTGCAACAAGATCCAGTTGGTAAGGATTTCCAATTATCTTCATTTTTTTCATTTTATTATCAGCGATCATAGGAGGGTCCCTTTACCGTTATGTATAAATGGTTTATTCTATTTATATAGATATGGTAAAGGGACGCATTCCATCTTTGTTTTTGTTCATTAGTTATCAATTCTTTTCTTTATCGCGGAGTAGAGCAACTTGGTAGCTCGCAAGGCTCATAACCTTGAGGTTACGGGTTCAAATCCCGTCTCCGCAACTTTTTGAATTTGATAAAAAAACAAGGTTTCAAGAAGAAGGGCATTATACGCAGTAAATTCTATGGCATTTTTCATACTATGACTATTAAATACATAGGGCGGATAGCGGGAATCGAACCCGCGTCTTCTCCTTGGCAAAGAGAAATTTTACCATTCGACTATATCCGCGTTTTCATTGTACTTGATATGCGATTCTATTTATACAGAGATGGGCCTGATATTCTATATAGGGATATAGGGATAATGAAAAAGAAATTTAGATAATAGATATTGTCTCCCAAATAAAATATTTTCTATTACTATTCATTTTTATCAAGAATTCCCATTTCTATTATTACATTTCTATTATTATATATGGTTTTTTTCTATATATCTATATAATTGAATTGAAATTATCATTCTATCGAATATTTTGATTTACTTTTTTCTTAAAAAAGTAAGTTCCTATTAATAAAAAATTATATTTATCTATATAGAGATACAGATAGATATTCTATATTATTAAATACTAGACGACGTATAAATAGATTTATAGTATTTCATTTGAATATTCTATTCATATCATATTAATATGAATAGAATATTCAAATGAAATTCAAATTTTTATAGTTCATTTTTTCTATTTTATTTCTTTTAGTTTCACAATGTACCACCATATAAGTATAAGATATAAGATTTTTCCAATAGAAGAAGTTTACTCCCCCTTAGAATGTAATGTGTTATAGTTTTCTTTTTTTTTTTTAGGAACTGATCTATTCCCTTTATGGCT
Organism: Vigna unguiculata; assembly: GCF_037176805.1. Classification (NCBI taxonomy): domain Eukaryota; kingdom Viridiplantae; phylum Streptophyta; class Magnoliopsida; order Fabales; family Fabaceae; genus Vigna; species Vigna unguiculata. The sequence goes on along the minus strand of NW_028197049.1, from coordinate 7,572 downwards.
GACAATCCGAAAGAATTCTGAGGGAGGGGTCATTTCATTTTTAATCTAGAATAAAAAGAACTTCAAGAAATG
>NW_028197049.1:0-5000 GCF_037176805.1 Vigna unguiculata | reverse complement strand
GACCAAAAGCGATTAGCAGTAACCATTGAATAAGTTTCTTCAGCTTGGGTTGGGTTAAAAGCACGGAATGTATTTGCGCCATCACCATCTTCAAATAAAGTATTTTCTACGGTTGCACCATGAATAGCGCATAGTAGTGCAGCGCCCAATACACCAGCAACTCCCATCATATGAAATGGGTTTAATGTCCAATTATGAAATCCTTGGAAAAAGAGGATGAATCGAAATATAGCTGCTACACCAAAACTTGGAGCAAAGAACCAACCAGACTGACCCAGTGGATAAATAAGGAATACAGAAACAAAAACAGCAATTGGACCTGAGAATGCGATTGCATTATAAGGTCGCAATTGAACAGATCGAGCAAGTTCAAATTGACGTAACATGAAACCTATTAATCCGAAAGCACCGTGGAGAGCAACAAAAGTCCACAGACCGCCTAACTGACACCAACGGGTAAAATCTCCCTGTGCTTCAGGACCCCACAGTAACAACAAAGAGTGTGCTAAACTATTAGCGGGAGTGGAAACTGCAGCGGTTAAGAAGTTGCAGCCTTCTAAATAAGAACTTGCCAAGCCGTGAGTATACCATGAAGTTACAAAGGTCGTACCTGTAAACCAACCCCCCAAGGCGAAATAGGCGCAAGGAAAGAGTAATAGACCGGACCAACCCACAAAAACGAAACGGTCCCTCCGCAACCAGTCATCCATAATATCAAATAAATCATTTTCATCTTTGGTAAATTTACCAAGAGCTATAGTCATAGCGATCCTCCTATTCAACTACTTCAACCATTTCCCAACACCTCATAGAGCATTTTCAGAGATGGGACGGACCTTGATCATTTATCTCTATTCATTTCTCTCTCTATATATATATAGAATATATAAGTATACTTTCCCTTGTTTTCTAATCGGTTTCGAATAAAAAATCATTTATGGGTCTATTGATATCTAGGGCAAATCCATGAACTCGATGTGGTTATTCCTTATCTATTCTTAAAAATCTTCCAAGTCATCAATCATAAAATCTGCTATGACTCCAAAATCCGATAGAAATTTTTTTTTCAGAACTGTTCAAGAAACAAATGATCCCCTGTTTCACTTCTTATACCTAGCGGATCTTCAGACATATTTCTCTCCTTTCATCAAAGAAACTTATTCTTGAAGTTTGGTTGTGAATTGACTTCTATTTTGTCTAGGAAACTACTGTAGGATCATAGGTTTTCTAAATTTCTATTTCATTTACAGTTTTTTCTTTAGTATTTCATTTTTTTTTATAAATACTATAATAAAAAGAAAAAACTGTAAATGAAAGTTTTTGTCTCATATATATGAATTGCTGGAAAAATATCGTACACATCGATATGAAAAGAAACTATTTGATATGTGAAGACATAATTTAATGTATTTTTCTATTATTTCTATAAGATTCTATCTAATCTTATAGAAATAATAGAAATTTATGGAAAAAAATATGTTTCATTTTAATTTTAAAAAAACTTGTTTGGTGGAACTTGAAATTCGTATTAAGGCCCTTCTGAGTAAAGAAAAGGCATAACCTTTTTTCTTAGTTCAGAAACAAGAAGATTTCATTGGAAATATTCAGAGATTCTTAGGGAGTCTAAACGAAAAAAGTCTTAAAAAGAAAAAAAATTGTTCGAATTGAATCTTTATCAAATTTGAATATCAGAATAGTAGATATAAATATAATTCAACGGGTTAGGTCCACTTACTTTTTTTTATTTTTCCATTATTGAATTTTACACTTTTTCTTTTTTATTACAAATAGAAACTTTTTCAAAATATCAAGAATCTTTTTATTCTTCCTTCAAATAGAAAGACTATTGCTTTTGAAAAAAAAAGTAAAAAGCCCCTTATCGGATTTGAACCGATGACTTACGCCTTACCATGGCGTTACTCTACCACTGAGTTAAAAGGGCCCTTTTTCTTTCTTTCAATTTCTAAATAAGGAACTAGCATGACTAGTACATATATTTGTTACTGTGTATACTTATTCTATAAATTTATATAAATTATTTCTATAAATTTATATAAATTATATAAATTAAATGATATAAATGGGATTAGAATACATGTACATCAATATCTATTATTTGTATAATGACTCATCAAAGAACAAAAAATTGGATTTACCTAGTGAATAGAATATAGTTAAAAAAAAGAATTGATTAAGATTGGATTTGATCCATATCAAATATATTATTTCAAAATGGATTCTTGAAGTCATTCTAATCATAACACTAAATTCTTTTTATTGATACATAAATGTACTCACAAAATAAAATATTTCATCGAAACATTGATAAAATCGAATCATTGATAAAATGGATTCAATATGTTCTGTCCCTAAACCAAATTTTTATTTTTTTATTGAAAAATTCTATTTTCCAAAGTTTTTTTTCTTAGTATTAGATATAAATCTACCTATCGAATCTTAGTATTAGTAATAAATGATAGAAATGAAGTTTTAACCTCTCGTCCTTTGCAACAAACGAATCATTCCTGTGAAGAATTTTCTCTTTATTGGAACATTACTTCTTTTTTTTTCTTATTATGACTGGAATAAAAAAATTTAGAAATATAAATGATTAATAAAAAATTTCTATGGAATTATGAAAGAACGAAAAATATTTTTTTTTATCGAATCATATCATTATATTGACAATTGCAAAAAACTGTTCATACTATGAACGTAGTATAATGGCGGTCGGGCAAGTATGCCCCCATCGTCTAGTGGTTCAGGACATCTCTCTTTCAAGGAGGCAGCGGGGATTCGACTTCCCCTGGGGGTAGGGTGTTACGAAAGGAAGTTGATCAAAAATTTTCAATAAAAACTGAAATGTATTCTTCCTATTGTGCTGGGTCGATGCCCGAGCGGTTAATGGGGACGGACTGTAAATTCGTTGGCAATATGTCTACGCTGGTTCAAATCCAGCTCGGCCCAAGAATTTGCCGATCCACTATGAAATTCTATAACCCATTTATAGTTCTCTGGAAATGACTGATGTGCTATGATACGGAAGAATCAAAATATTAAACATATCTAAGGTTATTTCTTTTTTTTCTGTATTCCATATTTCTTTCCACAAATTCAAAATCTTGTTAATAATCGGTATTCATGTCAAGATCTGTAAGTAGAAAATATAAGGAAAAATTGAAAAAAAAAATATTTTTTTTTCATTGATTCAATTTTCAATCGATTTGTTAATAGAATAAGAATAAGAAACGGATTACGAGTAATTTGTGTCGATCTCACTAAAGTGGATATCGATATACATATCAATATATAAAAAAATGCGCTTTTTTCATTTACAACAAAAAGGTTCGAATCCGAAATAGAAAAAGAAAAGGTTTGACAGAAACGGTCCGTAAAAATATTTATACAGTACACCCCTTTCCCTGGGATTGTAGTTCAATTGGTCAGAGCACCGCCCTGTCAAGGCGGAAGCTGCGGGTTCGAGCCCCGTCAATCCCGTTGGATATAAATCCAAAAAAATAAAAAATAAATTCCTTTTTTGTGTATTTGTAGGGAATCAAATTGATAAACAAAATTTTATTTGGGGCCCCCCCCTGCTTTTTCATTTGTTTCGCCGAAAAAGGAAGGAAAGGGATTTTGGACTTTCATCAAGAATAAATGTTTTTTTGTTTTATTTAGTATGGATAAAAGATCTTCCTATGTTATACTATTTCATGAGTTGATTTGATAGCTCAGATTTTGTGATTCATGATATTGATCCGATTTGATATCATTGAAATCCAATTTATACCATTGTTGAAAGATTGAACATTTCTATGGGATTAAATCCCGAATTTTTTTTTTAGAAATTTAAGAGAAATAGAACATAATAAAGATTATGGAAGTAAATATTCTCGCATTTATTGCTACTGCACTGTTTATTCTAGTTCCTACTGCTTTTTTACTTATAATTTATGTAAAAACGGTAAGTAAAAGTGACTAATTTCACTGAAATATGATTTCTTCATTTTTATGAATGATTTAAAAAAATGATCGTACAATCAGCGTAATCCAGATAGTAGAAATCAATTTGATTTCTACTATCTGAGAATTGCGTCCAATTTTTTTTTTCAGATTCTTTTTACAAACAATTCCGGTATCTTAGGAAAAAAAGGGGGTAAAAAAACAGGAATGGTTATTACACGGTCCGCCATTTTCCATATAGTATATATATCTATATAACCAGGTTAAGCGTCAGTTCATCGAAATAGAAATTTTAAGAAAAATTTGATTGGAATAGGAATCCATTTCTTCTTCTTTTTGATTCCCTTGTTTTTCTCAAAATAGGAATATGGGAATAATGAAAATATTTGTTTGATTGAAAGAGTATTTTCAATTCCTATAAGATACATAGAATACATTACACTACTAAAATATAATAGAATCAAGATAGATTTTCTATTTGAACTCAATTAATTAGTATTAGTTTAAATGAAATATTTTCATTCAATAGTTTCGAAATTCAAAAATTCAGGTAGAAATCAACAAGGTTACTTGGATCCCTTAACTCAATTTTTAGTATCCCTATAGCCCACTTCTTCCCCATACTACGAGGGAAAGGGAAAATGAAAAAACTACCATTAAAGCAGCCCAAGCAATACTTACTATATCCATGTAAATTTTGTCTCCTATCTCTATAAATATGAAGGAACTATTTCATTATTTTTTCAAATTTTTTATTCTATTCTTTTTTTTGTATTATTCGCTAAAAATACTATACTATAATAGTGGAATTGCTATTACAGAGTCAAAAAAAGGATTCTGGGCTAACATCATTCACGAAAAACAAGAATTCATTCTATTTATTAGTTATTAGAACATCTAAAAAGTTTTTTTTGATTATTTTTAGTAAAATCATAAAACATTAAACATAAAAAAATTATAGGAAGTTATAAGTCAATGAATGTTACTACCAGGTGGGAATATTAAGATTTCTCTTTTATCATTTCCTTAAGGATTTC